>NW_017673438.1:16440-129579 GCF_001879085.1 Nicotiana attenuata
TAGTAAAATTAAAAGATTTACGTTTTTTCGTGTTGCGGTGGGGGCGGGGGGGTGGAGGGGACGGGTTTGGACTGCTATTCACTTTGAATCATAGGATCATAATATAGTTCATGCTGCATTTTTTGTCTTATGTAAAGTTGCTTACTTGGTAGGTTGCTAATCCATTTTTACTTTTTCTGAACCTAAGTAATCTACTATTTATTACTATTTTTTTTAATACTGATATGTTATCTAGTTTTGTCACTTGAAAGGCTGGATTCTGAAATAGGAGGTCAAGAAGTAGCAGTAGGTCCCTTGTCTCTCAATTTAGTTTTAGTTGATAGTTGTTGGATGATTTATTATTGCAGCCAAAAGCAGCCTTTTTTGAAATTGTACATTCCATCTTGATTTCAGGCGTTGCAACATGTCGGAAGCTCAAAGGATGCCAACAATGATCGGGATCAAGAGTGGAAATGGACACGTCAATGGTGCACTTCCATTGAGGTCTCCAATGGCTAGAGCTGAAGTTGCTGAGTTCTGTAATGCCCTTGGTGGGAAGCAGCCTATTAATAGTATCTTAATTGCAAACAATGGGATGGCAGCTGTCAAGTTTATACGTAGTATTAGGACGTGGGCGTACGAGACATTTGGTACAGAGAAGGCAATTTTGTTGGTTGCAATGGCTACGCCCGAGGACATGAGAATAAATGCTGAGCACATTAGAATAGCTGATCAATTTGTAGAAGTTCCTGGTGGGACGAACAACAACAACTATGCCAATGTGCAGCTCATCGTAGAGGTTTGTAGCTATCTTTTTAAGGATGTCATAACGTATATACCTTATCCTGATGCAAGATGAATTATAGCCCATCTTCAAGCCAATGGTAACAACTTGTCTCCAGATAACTTGGTCTAGCCTGTTTAGCTGGTTATATCTGTTTACATCTTAAAACCTTCTTGTAAAAAGACCAGGGACACAATGCCAAAAATAAAATGTAAATACTTATACATGGTGTACTTTCTTTTGCGTAGATGGCGGAGATGACTCATGTTGATGCAGTTTGGCCTGGTTGGGGTCATGCATCAGAAAATCCCGAACTGCCAGATGCATTGAATGCAAAGGGGATCATATTTCTTGGGCCACCGGCTACGTCAATGGCGGCACTAGGAGATAAAATTGGTTCATCTTTGATTGCTCAAGCAGCAGAAGTACCCACTCTCCCATGGAGTGGCTCCCATGTAAGTCTTTATGCTTGTGATTCTATTCTGTTGGTTTCGTAGTGGTTAGTCTGCATCTAATGGACAATTCGTAAATCGCACAGGTCAAAGTTCCTTCAGAAAGCTCTTTGGTCTCTATCCCAGATGAAATATATGCTAAAGCATGTGTTCATACGACGGAAGAAGCAATTGCTAGTTGTCAAGATGTAGGTTACCCTGCAATGATCAAGGCATCCTGGGGCGGTGGTGGTAAAGGCATAAGAAAGGTCTGTCTTTTAACAAACAAGGCACTGCGAGTAGTGCACTCAAATTAGTTTAATATATATTCTTCTTGAAAACAATATTGAAAAAATAAGCAGAACACATAAGGTATTCATTCGACCTAAGTACATGGCTTGCTTGCTCATTCCAGGTTCATAATGATGATGAAGTTAGGGCACTATTCAAGCAAGTTCAGGGTGAAGTTCCTGGCTCCCCAATATTTATAATGAAAGTTGCTTCTCAGGTTCAGCCATCTTCTTTCTTGTCTGCCTTAATGCTTCAACATATCTTTGGAGAGAGAGTATCTTTTAAACATTAGAATTGTTTTTTGATTTCAAATAACTAGAGTCGGCATCTAGAAGTCCAATTACTCTGTGACCAATATGGCAATGTTGCAGCATTGCACAGCCGTGATTGTAGTGTTCAAAGGCGACACCAAAAGGTTAGTTTATATTTAATTTTTTATTATTGTTTAGTAATGAGTTGAAAGACAACACTTATCTTCTATTTGCAATGTTGAAGCAACTAGCAGAGCCTTCATGAGGCAGCCACATTTACATCAGTGGAATGTCATCACTAATGTGTCTAATTTTCTTGAACTTAGATAATTGAGGAGGGCCCGATTACAGTAGCTCCACAAGACACGGTGAAAAAACTTGAGCAGGCTGCTAGAAGACTGGCCATAAGTGTAAATTACGTTGGAGCTGCCACTGTTGAGTATCTTTACAGTATGGACACTGGAGAGTACTATTTCTTGGAACTCAACCCTCGGTTACAGGTTGGTGATACTGCCATCTTCTTGAATGTGCACAATTTCTTTCACCACGTAGAGGAAGGCGTTGATCTACATTGGCTTCTTTTTTTCCATTTGGGTGATAATTCTTTCATGCTTGTTTAAAGAAGCATTTAGAGTAATGAATTAAGTTGATGTTGGTTGTGATCACCTACATGATGATCTTGAACCTTTTTATTTTGTATTACATCTTTCTCATTCTATTAGGTTGAACACCCCGTAACTGAATGGATAGCAGAAATAAACCTGCCAGCAGCTCAAGTCGCTGTTGGAATGGGGATTCCTTTGTGGCAAATTCCAGGTTTTGTACCAGATATCACTTTTCTCGGCTTAAGATGTTCAGGTTCTTCTTTTCCTATTTTTAAGCTTTCTTCTTTGATTCTATTAGAAATAAGGCGATTCTACGGAATGGAACATGGTGCCGGATATGATGCTTGGAGGAAAACATCTATTGCTGCGACACCATTTGATTTTGACAAGGCTGAGTCGACAAGGCCAAAAGGTCATTGTGTGGCTGTACGTGTAACAAGTGAGGATCCTGATGACGGTTTTAAGCCTACCAGTGGTAAAGTACAGGTAAAATTTCTTCCAGAAAGTTTCAATTCCCTTTTCTAGTCCTGTGCTTTTAGGATGAACATTTGTTAGTTTACATTTCATAATGTAGGAGCTGAGTTTTAAGAGCAAACCAAATGTGTGGGCGTACTTCTCTGTCAAGGTACTTATAAACTAGATGGAAATAGAATGTTGGGGTGCTTGAATTTTTGCCGAGCGTAATAATTCTTTTTCTTTGCAGTCTGGTGGAGGCATTCATGAATTTTCAGATTCTCAGTTTGGTAAGCTGAAGTTTAATTATGCAGTTGTCTTGTTCTTTTTGACTTTTCTTGAATGTTCAGCTGAAAAAGTTGGTGCTTTCCTAGTTAAAATTTTTTAATATCAAGTTATCAACCTAGAATTCAGCTTCAATTAGGCAGTTGCTTCTTGTTTTGGGTCTACCAGGGTTATGACTCGTGTTTGTAAAATATTACGTCCTTTTCTTTTCATTTGAATTCCTTCGTTTCTTATTTCGGGAAATACTTTTCATCATTCTATTCATGGATGAAAGCCTACCTCAGAAGATGCATTAGGACTAAAGAGTTCCTTTGCATCTCAAGCTGTGTTATGCAGTTTCCCCACCTCTATAAGTTAAAAACATTATAAACCAGGTTTAATTAGTTTCACTTAACTGAAGAATAATCATCAGTGAAGCATGCATATATCAATCTCTTTTTTATTTGTGAACTAGTTAAAGCATAGCTACTAAGCTCATGCTGTTTCCAGAAGAATTGTTAACAATAGGAAATTGCTAGCTAACACCAGATTAATTTGAAATATCAAACTTGTATCTGGGTTTGTGTCAGCCCGTGCAGATTTGCATCAAATTTCTGCTACTTTCAACTTTTCTGTGTATGTGTGAGTGTGCATTTAGCCTATTTCTGACTTTGCTTCATTTTTATGCTAACTCTATTCTGGTTCTTCCTATAAATTTTTGACAGTGTTATCAAACATTGGCTGGAAAATTGCTAGAAGTTCTTATAAAAATGTTTCCACATACGCTATCAGATATCATACCTTGTATTTCAAAATATGATTGCCCAGCAAAAAGCTCTAAATATTGTGTCTAACCTATTGACTTTATGAATTGCTATATCTTGACGCAGGACATGTTTTTGCTTTTGGAGAGTCCAGAGCCCTGGCCATTGCAAATATGGTCCTTGGACTGAAGGAAATCCAGATCCGAGGAGAGATTCGTACAAATGTCGATTACACAATTGATCTATTGCATGTAAGAGTCTCAGATAATCAAAAAAGTTCAGGCCCAACTCCATCCGAGTGTTATTTCTCTGCGTTAAGTTGCACATTTTCTGCAGGCTTCAGATTACAGAGAAAATAAGATACATACCGGCTGGTTGGACAGTAGAATTGCCATGAGGGTTAGAGCAGAAAGACCTCCTTGGTATCTTTCTGTGGTTGGAGGAGCTCTTTATGTAAGTTTCCCGTTTCATGACTGATATTAGATTCCTAAAGGTTTTATCTTGGGAATTTACTTGCAAAATTGATACCAGTATACCGTGTTGTCACTTGTCAATCTCAGAAAGCTTCTGCAAGTGGTGCAGCCTTGGTTTCTGAATATATTGGTTATCTTGAAAAAGGACAAATCCCACCCAAGGTATTCAGTCTCAGAATGTTTGTCCTGGTCAAAATCTTACATTTTCTCCATCTCTTTTTTGGAATAACCCGTCATCCATCTATGTGCAGCATATTTCCCTTGTGAGCTCTCAAGTCTCACTAAACATTGAAGGGAGCAAGTACACAGTAAGTAGGATGCTGTACTCGCTTCATTCTACATGTTGTTGTGACCATTGTCTTCGTGGTATCAGTAGAGAAAGGAAAATTAGCTAATACTATCCTGCTAGCGCTACAAAAGAGTGATAAAGTTGTTTCCAGTTCTTTTTTGATTCTGCTTCATGGTCTGTTTGCAACTTAGTAATTGGTTGGTTTTGTCTCTTAGATTAATATGGTGAGGGGAGGACCAGGAAGCTACAGGTTGAGGATGAATGAGTCAGAGATCGAAGCAGAAATACATACTCTGCGTGATGGAGGACTACTGATGCAGGCAATAATCAATCTCTCTGCAACTTCTCTATATACCCTTTTACCAGAAACTACACTATTGTCTGTAGTAGCCATAAGCTTTTATGTTGCATAGAATTTGTAGAAACAATGTGGGGAAAGACTAATTGATTCTTTTTTCAAATACGAAAATTGTATTATTACATCTAAGTTCCCTTGATCACTGCAGCTGGATGGAAACAGTCATGTTATATATGCAGAGGAGGAAGCAGCTGGAACTCGCCTTCTAATAGATGGAAGAACATGCTTGCTGCAGGTGCCGATAATTATTCAGTTCCCAATATATTTTTTTTATTTATTTAAAAACCGGCACCTTCTTATGTATAGTTTTCGTCGATTCCAGAATGATCACGATCCGTCAAAGTTAATTGCGGAGACACCTTGCAAACTTCTGAGGTATTTGATGTCTGACGGTAGTCATGTTGATGCTGACACACCTTATGCAGAGGTTGAAGTGATGAAGATGTGCATGCCCCTTCTTTCACCTGCTTCAGGAGTTATCCATTTTAAGATGTCTGAAGGTCAAGCAATGCAGGTATTGTATTAGCAAATAAAGCATATATTTCTCTCCTCCGCAGCAACTTAAAGATAACTTTGTTTGTAGGCCGGTGAGCTTATAGCATCACTTGATTTAGATGACCCTTCTGCAGTAAGAAAAGCAGAACCTTTTCGTGGAAGCTTTCCTATTTTGGGACCTCCAACTGCCATATCTGGAAAAGTTCATCAGAGATGTGCCGCAAGTCTTAATGCAACAAGGATGATTCTCGCCGGATATGACCATAATGTTGATGATGTAGGTGACTTATAATTTTGGAGTTGATGTAGAACGTAATTGCTTGTGTAACATCTTTTTGTCTGAACAGTATCTAGAAAGCATTTTAACCAATACATAATGATAAAATTCTGATGAACACAACTTAATCTTCTGATCCAGGTGGTTCATAACTTGCTAAGTTGCTTAGACAGTCCCGAGCTTCCATTTCTACAGTGGCAAGAATGCCTATCCGTACTGGCAACACGACTTCCAAAGGACCTCAGATATGAGGTAAATGGTCGGATAATGATTTCTTTCTTCTCTTATGGGAAATTAGTAGATCTCTGGCTAATTATTTCGCTCTATGTATTCTTGTTGCAGTTGGAAGCAAAATATAAGGAATATGAGGGGATTTCCAGCTTGCAAACTGTCGACTTCCCTGCCAGAATTCTGAGAGGTGTCCTTGAGGTGAGTCTTTTACTACATTTTCCTTTTCTTCACACTAATTTTTTTGGTTATTTCTTTTTAAAGTTCACATACTATCTCTTCTAACATTGATTTATTTGTCTATCATTCTCTGCTTTGCTTTAGGCTCACCTAAGAACCTGCTCAGAAAAAGAAAAAGGAGCTCAAGAAAGATTAGTTGAACCTTTAATGAGTCTCGTCAAGTCTTATGAGGGTGGAAGAGAGAGCCATGCCCGTGGTATCGTCCATTCCCTTTTTGAAGAGTATCTATCTGTTGAAGAATTGTTTAGTGACAATATCCAGGTGGGTTGTAATACAAACAATTATTGTGTGATAATCATCCTCTGCATGACCAGATATCTAAGTTCGAGCATCTTTATAGTTTGGAATATATACCTTCAGCATCTGCAATTAAACAACGGTTATAGAAAATTATAACCATTATATCATATGAGGATATAGAGTTACTCAAAGTGAGATACTAGAAATGTAGAGTACCAGAAAACTTAATTCCTCTGACTTAGTCAGCCTTAATCCCTTGAGGGGCCTTTCCATTTTCTTTAACAGAATTTTCTTATTATTAGTATGGTAAACAATACTCAACTTCTTTCTAATAAAGCGGTCTGTTCTATTCATATACGGTATACCATGATTTTTCTAAAATGATTTACGTTGTAGATCATCTTATGCATTCTCATCTTATCTGTATTGTGTACCATAAGAAGCTAATATTTTATTGTCAATCATCTCTCTAGAAGCCCTCAAGATCATTTGGATTGTCAAAATGCTACTTATTGTTACATGTTCTCCATCTTATCATGTTGTCAATATGTAACATTGCATATCTTGATTTCTTGGTTATGTTATGTTATTCTGTTCTGATGTCTTCCTTTTTCAGGCTGATGTGATTGAACGACTCCGGCTTCAATACAAGAAAGATCTCCTGAAGGTTGTCGACATAGTGCTTTCTCATCAGGTATAAGCTAATTGTTAATGTATTCATTTTCCTTTCTTCTGCTGTTGTTAAGCCGGAAAATATGCAGTACCATTAATGTGTTATTTTCCAGGGTGTTAGGCGTAAAAATAAGCTTATACTTAGTCTGATGGAGCAACTGGTATATCCCAATCCTGCAGCATACAGGGAAAAACTTATCCGATTCTCAGCACTCAATCATACAAATTATTCCGAGGTTGGTATTCCATACATCTTTATAAAGCGATTGATATCCGTACTTGCATTGTCGTGTGCTTGCGGGAACTTGAGAAACCTTATCTTTTGCTTTTCATATCTTTGACATACAATCTTGATATTGAGCCAAAACTTCCTGGAAGTTCTCTAAGATCAACACTAGTTGTGTTATTCTTTTCTGCGTCCTGTCGTGGAGACTTTTCTAAAGTTGCTATGAATTTTTAAAATGCCAGTCATTTATTGTTGTTTAAGTAGAGCACAACGGATGGTGAGAATTCACAGAGGTAGATCCAGGATTTAAACTTGATAGGGTCAATATTTAAGGTTCTTAGCGTTGAACATGTGTAGTTTGAAATTATGGGTTCAGAATTTAATTTTTGTTCTTTCTCAACAAAAAAATTGTTGTAAGTTTAGTGGTGTTTTTACATATATATATATGTGCTCCATGTTGAAAATAGTGGGTCCGGTTGAACCCGTCGAGATAGACTGAATTTCCTCTGAGAATTCATAATGTGATCCCGACAAGCTTAGGATTGAGAAATAGTTGTTGGCCAGTCATTAATCATTATCGATTCACAAATGCTGATATCCATCAAAGAATGACTCTTGCTCTCCCTGGGGACCATCTAGTCCCAATCCTTCATCACATCCTTCTGCTCTCTCTCTCTCTCTCTCTCTCTCTCTCTCTCTCTCTCTCTCTCTCTCTCTCTCTCTCTCTCTCAATCAATCAATCAATCAATGTACCGACCATTAGAAGAAGCAGAAGGAAGGGAAAAAAAAGAAAATGCAAAGGATCCTTATATTCTTTTAATGGTGCATTTAGTGGCTCATCATTAGATACCATTCTAGAAAAGGCAAAATACATAAGTTACTCCTTGAACTACGGACCAAATTCCTGTTACACACTTTTTTGCAGACAAAACTCACCTTGCACGACGCTCAACCTTTCCAAAGTGTGCATAAGACACACCACTTTTATTACATGGCAGGCATGTGTATAATCAAAAAGATAAAAGAGCGTGAACCCTTTAAAAAAAAATTCAATTCATGTTTAAGTGCCACACGTCAACATTTTATATATTTTCTTTGTTTTAAGTTAATTGTTCCCAGAACCCCACGCCTCCCTTCTCTTCTTCTTCCTCATACGCCTCCCCCCTTTTTCATCTCTTTCACACATAACTTCCACCATTTCATCTCTGATTTTTCTGTTCGAATCGCTTTCTTTTTTCAGATCTGTAACGAGGGATAGGAAAGTGGGTGATTTTGTAGAGGGGGGAGGTGGAAGATATGGATAGTTTTTTGGTGCTTGTTAGCACTTGCGGTATCCAGAAGCAAAGGCAACTTCAAGTTATAAGTCAAATTGACAAATAGAGCAAGTTTTTGTGAATGCTCTTTAGTAAAACTGAGTTTAAACAGAATACTCAAAGTAATGAGCAATGACTAAAATTTCAGTTAATACAATTAGCTTGTAATTTGATTTGTGAAATGAATTTTAGATTTGGTATCAGCGAAATTGGTTGAATAAAATTGGTCATTGATAATGAAATAAGATTTAACTGTTCAAGATGTATAAATCCCTGAAAGCAGATGAATTGATGAAGCAGTTGGAAAACAAAATAAATCAATTAGGCCGTATCACTGTCAACTTTGGTTGAGTTGGGATGGAAATATGCAATTTCAAGGTCATGGGGTGTCTGGGAAGATGAGATGAAAGGGGCTAATTTGCAGAGAAGAGAAAGAAATGAAATGGAGAAGATGGTTAAGGGGTATAGTTGTAATTTTAAGTGTTTTATGTTTTAATATATAATAATGACACGTGTCACGACTTTATTGGTGCATGATATTACATATGTTTTGAAAAATTTGTCAAGAAAAAAGTAGTGTGTCTTAGGCACACTCTGGAAAGGTTGAGTGCAAGATGATTTTCGTCCGCAAAAAGTGTGTAACAGGGATTTGGTCTATAGTTTGGGGGGTAACTTATGTATTTTGCCTTCTAAAAAATCACCTGGTGTGAATTTGTTTGACAGCATTCTGTGATTCTCATCATTTAAAGTTTCTGTATTGTTAAGTGGGTTACATTGAAACTCCTTAACAGAGTTTCTAAATCTCGATTTCATTTTACAGCTGGCACTGAAGGCCAGTCAACTCCTCGAACAGACTAAACTGAGTGAACTACGTTCGAGTATTGCCAGAAATCTTTCTGAGCTGGAGATGTTCACTGAAGAAGGTGACAGCATGGATACTCCTAAGCGAAAAAGTGCCATCAACGAAAGAATGGAAGTTCTAGTGAGTGCTCCGTTAGCAGTTGAAGATGCACTGGTAGGCCTTTTTGATCACAGTGATCACACCCTTCAGAGGCGGGTTGTGGAGACTTACATTCGTAGACTCTATCAGGTACTGTATTTCAAAGTCTTAGTTTACTTGTTTCGGCATATCTATATTTAAGACATATGTATAGTTTTTTAATTTAACTTTTGATATCTACTCCAGCCTTACCTCGTTCAAGGGAGTGTGAGGATGCAGTGGCACAGATCTGGACTAATAGCTACATGGCAGTTTATGGAAGAGCATGTGGAGAGAAAGAGTGGGTCTGGAGGAGACAACGTGATAGTAAAACCGTTAGTTGAGAAACACAGGGAGAGAAAATGGGGAGCCATGGTTATTATCAAATCTCTCCAACTCTTGCCAACAGTATTAAATTCTGCATTAAGGGAGACAGCGCATGACTTGCATGCAGAGATGTCGAATGGATCGACTCAACCAGTCAGTCATGGTAACATGCTGCACATTGCATTGGTGGGCATCAACAACCAAATGAGTTTGCTTCAGGATAGGTATCAAAAGTGTTATTATGTTTGATCTCACAGCTAACTTTCTACTGCTAAAGTAACTTTTAAGTTAGAAATATGGAAAAATGAGGCACATATAAATAGATGCCCGTTAAAAGGAAGTAATAGAATAGACCTCTATCTGGCATGGCTGAATTTTTTACATGTGTATCTGGTCCAATGATTTGTGAGAAACTGACTTATTCATGGTACAAACCATTGTTTGCAGTGGTGATGAAGATCAGGCTCAAGAGAGAATTAACAAGTTAGCCAAAATACTGAGAGACAAAGATGCGAGCACCAGCCTTAAAAGTGCAGGTGTAGGGGTTATCAGCTACATCATACAAAGAGATGAAGGGAGGGTGCCAATGAGGCACTCTTTTCACTGGTCAACAGAGAAGCTATATTATGAGGAGGAGGCTCTACTGCGTCATCTAGAGCCTCCTCTATCCATTTATCTTGAATTGGTTTGTATTTTGCTTAACTACATTCTCTCCTGTTAACTATATCCTATATTACTATTGGTGCTTTATTTTAGTAATTCTTGGACCATGAGCTGATCTTAGGTTCATAATTTCCTGGAAATGCAGGAAAAGCTTAAAATCTATGATAATATAAAGTATACTCCATCCCGGGACCGTCAGTGGCACCTCTACACTGTTGTAGACAAGCGGAATCCAATCCGGAGGATGTTTCTCAGAACACTTGTAAGACAACCAACAGATGATGGTTTACTAACGTATCAAGGATTAAATCAGGGAACGGCTCATTCCCCTTTGAATTTGCCGTTTACTTCAAGGAGCATATTGAGGTCGTTAATATCTGCACTGGAAGAGCTTGAACTTAATCTCCATAATACGACTCTCAAAGCTGACCATGCTCATATGTACTTGTATATTTTACGAGAGCAAGAGATTGATGATTTGTTGCCATACCACAAGTCAGTAATTTTTTTTGTCTTTATGCTTGCTATTAGGGACAAAAATTGGCCCATTGCTCACTTCATGACTGTTGCAGGAGGGCAGACGTAAATAACGAGCACAAAGAAGCGGAAGTTCAGAAAATCTTAGAAGAGCTAGCTCATGAAATCAATGCATCTGTTGGTGTGAGGATGCACAGGTTAGGGGTTTGTGAGTGGGAAGTGAAACTTTGGATATCATCTGCAGGAGACGCAACTGGTGCTTGGAGGATTGTGGTTGCGAATGTGACAGGTCACACCTGCATTGTGCATGTAAGTGGAATTTAGCATGTACTTGAAATTTTTTGATGGCTTATCTGATTCGAAACTGACTTCTGTTGTGTTAGAGAGCAAATATCAGTCGATGCAGTGCGCTTGAACCATAAATGGTTACTTTCTTTTGTTAGTTCTTTCTTTTTTCTTTTTTCTTCTATTACCTTTTCTGGTAAAGAGCTTGAAGTCATGCTTATAATTGATTTGGTGTTTAGTTCTCTATTAGCCCATGAATTTTTGGACTCAGATAAGTTGTTCCGTTGTATTGACTTAAACCATTGCTGGACCTGCATTCCGGCGGACATACTAATGCCTCATGACTTGATTCATTCCAACTTCAAGTATTGGTTTCTGCCATAGAAGTCTGTGATTAACATTGACATCATGTTATTGGAAATTGAACTCTCAGATTTACCGAGAAGTGGAAGATACAGGTGTACAAAGAGTAGTGTATCATTCAGCTATTGGCCATGGTCCTTTGAATGGAGTGCCAGTAACAGCACCTTATCCACCGCTAGCTGTGCTTGACCAGAAACGGCTTTTGGCCCGCAAGAACGACACCACTTACTGCTATGATTTTCCACTGGTAAACATTTGAATGAAAGTAGACATTATGCCGGTTATTACCATCTGGATCAATGTCAACATATCATAAAATTTCCTTGTGCAGGCATTTGAAGCAGCACTGGTGAAGTCTTGGGCAAGTCATAATCCTGGAACAGACAAGCCTAAGGACAATGTCCTCTTGAAAGTCACAGAGTTAACTTTTGTTGACAAAAAAGGAAGCTGGGGTACTCCCCTTGTCCCTGTGGAGCGCCAGCCTGGATTCAATGACGTCGGCATGGTGGCATGGATTATGGAAATGTCTACTCCTGAGTTCCCTATGGGAAGGAAAATTCTTGTTGTAGCAAATGATGTCACCTTCATAAATGGATCTTTTGGCCCAAGCGAGGATGCATTTTTCCAAGCAGTGACTGGTGTTGCTTGCACACAGAAACTGCCACTTATTTATCTAGCAGCAAATTCAGGGGCTCGTATTGGTGCAGCTGAGGAGGTAAAATCTTGCTTTAAAGTTGGATGGTCTGATGAATCGAACCCCGAGCGTGGTTTTCAGTATATATACTTGATTCCTGAGGATCATGAACGTATCAAATCTTCTGTCATGGCACATGAATTGAAGCTGTCAAATGGAGAAGTTCGATGGGTGATGGATACTATTATTGGAGAAGAGGATGGCCTGGGTGTTGAGAACTTAAGTGGTAGTGGAGCCATTGCAAGTGCTTATTCTCGGGCATACCATGAAACTTTTACCTTGACATATGTAACCGGGAGAACCGTTGGAATAGGTGCTTATCTTGCTCGTCTTGGTATGCGGTGTATACAGAGGCTTGATCAGCCAATTATTCTTACTGGTTATTCTGCACTCAACAAACTTTTGGGCCGGGAAGTTTATAGCTCCCACATGCAACTTGGTGGACCTAAAATTATGGGAACTAATGGTGTTGTTCATCTGACTGTCTCTGATGACCTCGAGGGGATATCAAAGATTTTAAATTGGTTGAGCTTCGTTCCGCCATATTCTGGTGGTCCACTTCCCATTTCAACTCCATTGGATCCTCCACAGAGACCTGTTGAGTACTTCCCAGAGACCGCATGTGATCCACGCGCTGCCATCTCTGGCCACAGAGATGCAAGTGGAAAGTGGCTGGGGGGCATTTTTGACAAGGATAGCTTCATTGAGACACTGGAAGGTTGGGCAAGAACTGTTGTGACAGGCAGGGCAAAACTCGGAGGAATCCCTGTAGGAATAGTTGCTGTTGAGACACAAACTATGATGCAAGTAATCCCTGCCGATCCTGGACAGCTCGATTCTCACGAAAGGGTTGTCCCTCAAGCAGGGCAAGTATGGTTTCCTGACTCTGCAACTAAAACAGCTCAAGCATTGATGGACTTCAATAGGGAGGAGTTACCTCTTTTCATTCTTGCCAACTGGAGGGGCTTTTCCGGTGGACAGAGGGATCTGTTTGAAGGTATCCTTCAGGCAGGATCAACCATTGTCGAGAACCTTAGAACGTACAAACAGCCTGTTTTTGTTTACATCCCTATGATGGGTGAACTCCGTGGTGGGGCATGGGTGGTTGTGGATAGTAAGATCAATTCAGACCACATTGAAATGTACGCAGAACGGACAGCCAAGGGAAATGTCCTTGAGCCAGAAGGTATGATTGAAATTAAATTCAGAACGAAAGAACTACTGGAGTGCATGGGTAGGCTTGACCAACAGCTTATAAATCTCAAGTTAAAGCTTCAGGAAGCCAGGACTGCAGGAGTATACACTAATGTTGAGGCCTTACAGCAGCAAATTAAAACACGTGAGATGCAGCTTTTGCCAGTATACACACAGATAGCTACAAAGTTTGCAGAATTGCATGATACTTCGTTAAGAATGGCAGCGAAGGGGGTGATCCGAGAAGTAGTAAATTGGGAAACTTCTCGTTCATTCTTTTACAGACGCCTGCTTCGAAGAGTGGAGGAGGAGATGTTGGTCAAAACTGTGAGGAATGCTGCAGGTGACCAGCTTTCTTACAAATCCGCTATGGATATGGTGAAAAGCTGGTTTTTGGATTCAAAGGGAGGCAAAGTAGATTCTTGGATAGATGATGAAGCCTTTTTCTCATGGAAGAATGACCCCAAGAACTATGAGGAACAATTACAACAGTTGCGGGTGCAAAAGGTACTACTTCAGTTATCAAAGATTGGCGATTCGACATTGGATTTACGTGCTCTACCACAGGGTCTTCTTTCCCTCCTACAGAAGGTTAGCCATCAGACTCTTTTTCAAAATTTTGTTCCACCACTATTTCATCTTTACCTGTTTAAGGTGCCTGAAACAAGTAAGTTTTGGTCTGCAGGTTGAGCCAGCAACCAGAGAGCAATTGATCAGTGATCTAAAAAAGGTGCTTAATTGATGAAGCAGCTTGTAACTAACTAGCCAGCAATTGTTGTCTGCCATTTCTACTAGGAAACTTTCCTGCCGGCCAGTGCATCTGCCTGTTAGGAGAAGCAGCGCGGTTAGCACTCAACCTGTACTATGATGATGGTTCTCTACTTCAAAGTCTATTATATATTGGACAAGCTTGGTAGACAAGTGGTTTAAATTTGTCTCAACGAGGTGTAAATAGTAGCATCTTGGGTGTAGTCTTCATTTGTTTGAGCAGAAATATGCTTTACGCAGCAGGCTCCTTTTTATTGGAATTACTGCAGGGCTGACCACTCTTTATGTATATTTGCATTTTTATCATAGTCTGTCTAACAATTGGTTAGCCTTGAATGTCCAAATAAGATATGAGCTGTAACTCATGCTCCAATATAGTTGTATTCACAGTACAAGAGTTATTTCTCATTTGGAACTGCAATCTTCTTTTTCTCTTTCCACTACTATTATTTAGTGCTATTCACTCATATTATTAGTTCTTGATGACGGCATATGTGTTCCTTACCCATGTTTATTGAAAGTAAAAAATTCTTCCTAGTTAATCACTAAGCAACTGTTGAAAAACAAAAATTACGTTGGAGTTGGCTGTCTGGATTATGTTAGATTGTACGATTATTAAATAAATACAAAGCTAAACCATGAGGAACTTTACTAATCCATGAGGATATATATCTAAGGGGAGAAAATGTCACTTCATGACCAGTTTTGCCACTTATAGGTGTTGATTAGCTTACTGAATGTACATTTTCACCAATATAAATTAATTGGAAGAGCCTCAATTACTTATGATGATGTTTTATTAGTGACCAGTCATCAGTTTTGTCTAGAGATGGTAATGTGGCGGAGCGGTTGCGAGCCGGGTTAAGCCTTAACTCGCAAAGGTTTCAACCCGCATCGCCCCACACCGCATAACAAATTTTTCCTTTTTCATTTTTAATGTGTAGTTTCTCTTTGATTTTTTTTTAAAAGAAAAAAATTAGCAACGGCCTATAGCCTTCTTTCTTTTTCTTGGCCGTTCCTGTTGTGCTGTGGGATCATGGATGTCTACTACTAATTATATTGTCAGAAAATATTTTTTAGCATAATACTCCATAAAAGTAGTAATTTAATTAAGAGTTTGTATACGGTCGAAATCGGGCTCGTCTACTGCACGACAGATCGAGCTCGGAACATGAGGGATTGAAAACCGACCACGAGTCCCATCGAACCAGAACACGAGATCAGAATGTCTGTCCTCGAGAACATTGAGTCCATGACTCCAGAACCGACCTTGACCCCGAACGAGCTCGAGGAAACACTGTATGTACAACCAAACATGAGACCGAAATAACAAAAGGCCTAAATATCCGTGACTGGTCGGATATTACGGCGGGAATCTCTGCACGTATCAATAAGGAACCGGCAAATTAGCAAATCAGGAGATCTTTACCTTTTATAGAATTGTACCTAAAGTAGGACTCCCCTACTATGTAAAGGGAGTCTGATTACTTGTAAAAGATCATGATACGCATTCAGAAGCAATATATTGTCATTTTCTCTTTAAAGTTCTTATTCAATTGTGTCTTGACACGGATGGAAATATGCTTTGTTCAAGGGTAGTCCGCCTCTCAAGGATGTAAGTGTTCAATTCGTGTGGTTTGAATTTACTTCATCATACTTTATTTCAATTGCAATTTAATTTATCGCTTTGTATCAATTTAATTCACGTATCCTTAAAATCACTAACAAATTTTGTTATCCGATTTTGAGGGTAAACAGTTTGGCGCCCACCGTGGGGCTACGGATAATAGTGGTTATTTGATACAAATTTTTCATAACACACACTACTTTACACTTGTTCTTCGAAGTGCCTCTAATTTCAGGTTAAAGCTCAAAATGGCAAACTCACAATTAGCACCCCTACCTGTTGACAATGAGTTTGGTCACCACGGTGAAAATAACAACATAGCGCTCGGTAATGAGGTATCGCCCGTTGATCCTGTCGGAATTCCAGTTGCGGACTCGTTGGACACTAACTCGCATGTGGCTATCGACACAAACCTACCTACTGACCCGAGAATAGCATCCGTGGTGGAGCCCGATCGATAGCGTAGAATACTCAAAATAATGGAGGAGACGGGATCAATCTACGAATGATCTTCGAAATGTTACAGGCTCAACAAGTGGCGATAGCTCAGTTACAGAACCAAAGCCGCGCACCGAGCAGAATTGAACCCGATCCATCCCGGGAAATCACCCGTAGGGAACAACCGATTGCGGAGAGGTCAAATTAAAACGAATCAGGTACCAACTCCGAGATCATAAAAATGCTCGAGGAGCTGACAAAACGGATAGAATCAGGGGAGAAGAAAATCGAAGCAAACGACAAAAAGGTGGAAACCTACAATTCCAGGGTTGACCGGATCCCAAGAGCGCCGCCGATACTGAAAGGCTTGGATTCCAAGAAGTTCGTACAAAAACCTTTCCCTCCGAGTGCGGCTCCAAAGCCGATCCCTAAAAAATTTCGCATGCCCGAGATTCCTAAGTACAATGGAACGACTGACCCAAACGAGCATGTCACTTCCTACACATGCGCCGTCAAAGGAAACGACTTGAAGGATGATGAGATCGAGCTGTCTTGATGAAGAAATTCGGAGAGACCCTGTCAAAGGGAGCTATGATATGGTATCACAACTTACCTCCTAATTCTATTGACTCATTTACTATGCTTGCAGACTCTTTTGTGAAAGCACACACTGGGGCTATCAAGGTCAAGACCAGGAAGTCGGACCTCTTTAAAGTAAGACAAAAGGATATGAGATGCTCAGAGAGTTCGTGTCCCGGTTTCAAACGGAACGGATGGACTTGCCTGAAGTCGTTGATGATTGGGCCATTCAAGCTTTCACCCAAGGACTCAATGTTCGAAGTTTGGTGGCTTCACAGCAGTTGAAGCAAAATCCGATAGAGTATCCGGCTGTTACTTGGGCTGATGTGCATAACCGATATCAATTGAAAATCAGAGTCGAAGATGATCAATTGGGGGCTCTTTCCGAGTTAGTTTATCTTGTTAGAACCATTGACAGAGTCAGCGAGATATCGACCGTGAACCAAGGTTGAACAGGGATCAATACCAGCCATACAATGGGGATCGAAGAAGCAGCGGGCCCGGACGGAGTTCTATGCGAAATGAAAGGAGAATGACTGAGTCCAGAGCAGGCGGGGACTCATGAGCAAGAGCGGTTTCGACAGGCCTATTGGACCTAAAGAGGCACCAAGGTTATCGGAATATAACTTTAATGTCGATGCTGCTGCCATCGTATCAGCTATCGGACGCATCAAAGACACCAAATGGCCCCGACCTCTACAATCCGACCCAGCCCAAAGTGATCCAAACCAGATGTGCAAATATCATGGCACTCGTGGCCACAGAACAGAGGATTATCGACAATTGAGGGATGAGGTAGACCAGTTATTCAACAACGGGCATCTTCGAGAATTCCTGAGTGACCGAGCCAAGAATCATTTCAGAAATAGGGATTCTAATAAATAGACCTAACAAGAAGAACCTCAACACGTCATTAACATGATCATCGGTGGGGTCGATGTTCCTCAATGGCCGATGTTGAAAAGTACCAAAGTATCCATCACAAGGGTAAAACGGACTCGAGATTACATGCCAGAAGGAACTTTGTCTTTCAACGATGAGGACACAGAAGGGATCGTGCAGCCCCACAACGATGCACTGGTAATATCTACACTCATAAATAAATCTCGAGTTAAGCGTGTGTTAATTGATCTAGGTAGCTCGGCCAACATCATCCGATAGTAGGGTCGTAAAACAGCTCGGCCTACAAGATCAAATCGTGCCTGCAGTTCGAGTTCTAAACGGATTCAACATGGCATGTGAAACCACTAAGGGAGAGATAACATTACCCGTGAATCTGCCGGGACCATCTAGGAAACCAAGTTTTATGTGATCAAAGGAGACATGAGGTACAACGGCCTATTCGGGAGGCCATGGATCCACAACATGAGGGCAGTGCCCTCGACTCTTCACCAAGTGTTAAAGTTCCCAACGCTAGGAGGGAATCTACAGGGAACAACCAGCCACAAAGGAAATGTTTGTAGTCGAAGAAGTGATTTCTATATCAACACTCGCAACACCAAAGTAACCGAGTTCGGATACAAAGCAAGGGGATAAATAACAATTATCAACACTGGCCACGATCTAGTCGGATAAATAGGGGACTGATGGAGACGATGATTACGGGGTTCCCAGATCTTTTATAGCCCCCGATGATTCCGACGCCACTAAATCAACGGTTGAGGAGCTGGAACAAGTCACATTGATTGAACATCTACCCGATCGGAAGGTATACCTGCGCACGGGGTTAACCCCCGAGCTCAGGAAAAAACTTATTAATTTCTTATAGCTACATAGATTATTTCGCTTGGTCCCATCTTGATATGACAGGGATCCCACCGGAGATTACCACTCACAAGCTAAGCCTGGACCCGAAATTCCACCCGGTCAAGCAGAAGAGGAGACCCTAGTCCGAGATCAAACATGCTTTCATCAAGGACGAGGTATCTAAACTCCTTAAAATAGGGTCTATTCGCAAGGTGAAATACCTAGAATGGTTAGCGAACGTAGTGGTAATCCCTAAAAAAGGGAACAAATTAAGAATGTGTGTAGACTATAAGGATTTGAATAAGGCATGACCTAAGGAGTCTTTCCCTTTGCCCAACATCGATTGCATGATCGATGTCACGACCGGCCACGAGATCCTCAATTTTCTCGACGCCTATTCCGGGTACAACCAAATACGGGTAAACCTGGATGATCAGGAAAAAACCCCCTTCATCACTAAGTACGGCACATACTGCTATAACATGATGCCACTCAGATTAAAAAATGCCGGTTCCACTTATCAACGCCTAGTAAACCGGATGTTCGAAGAACAAATAGGAATATCCATGGAAGTTTACATTGACGATATGTTGGTTAAGTCCCTGCGAGCAGAGGACCATTTAAAGCATTTGCAGGAAACCTTCAGCATATTGAAGAAGTAAAATATGAAGCTGAAACCGGAAAAATATGCGTTCGAACTCGGATAATGTAAATATCTCGGATTCATGGTATCCAATCGGGAAATCGAGATCAACCCCGACAAGATCAAAGCCATCGAGGATATCACGGTGGTGGACAACGTGAAGGCCGTGCAAAGGCTAACCGAGCGCATTGCCGCCCTGGGGCGATTCATCTCGAGGTCCTCCGATAAGAGCCACCGATTTTTCTCTCTACTGAAAAAGAAAAAACAACTTCTCATGGACCCCGGAATGCCAACGGGCCTTGGAAGAACTCAAGCGATATCTATCAAGCCCACCACTGCTTCACACGCCGAAGGCAAGCGAACAACTATACCTATACTTGGCAGTATCGGAGATAGGGGTAAGCGGAGTCCTGGTCCGGGAAGAGAAAGGCACACAATTTCCAATTTACTATGTTAGCAGGACTCTAGGTGAGGCCTAAACTAGATATCCTCACCTAGAAAAATTGGCACTCGCCTTGCTATATGCCTCTAGGAAACTTAAACCATATTTCTAGTGCCATCCTATATGTGATGTGACTACTTACCCATTGCGAAATATAATGCATAAACCCGAACTCTCGGGACGATTGGCCAATTGGGCTGTGGAAATCAGCGGGTCTGATATTGAATATAGACCCCGGACAACCATTAAATCTCAAGTTTTGGCAGATTTTGTGGCCGACTTTACGCCGGCCCTAGTACCCGAAGTCGAAAGAGAGTTGTTAGTAAACTCGGGGACGTCTTTGGGAATCTGGACCCTCTTTACGGATGGTGCCTCGAACGCAAAAGGGGACTGACTTGGCATCGTAGTGAAACCACGTACAGGCAATGTAGTTAGACAATCTATTAGAACTGTAAAATTGACTAACAATGAGGCCGAATATGAGGCCATGATTGCAGGTCTCGAACTATCCAAAAGCTTAGGGGCAGAGGTGATCGAAGCTAAGTGCGATTCCCTCCTCGTGGCGAACCAAGTTAATGGGACATTCGAGGTCAGAGAAGAACGAATGCAAATTTACCTAGACAAGTTGCATGTGACATTACATTAGTTCAAGGAGTGGACTTTTCAACACTACCTCGGGATCAAAGTAGCGAGGCCGATGCCTTTGTTAACTTAGGACCGTCGGTCGAGGACAACGAGCTCAACTCGGGGGCAGTCGTACAACTCATGAGATCGGTAGTGGAAGAAGGCCATGTCGAGATAAACTCAACAAGCCTAACTTGGGATTGGAAAAATAAGTATATAGAATATTTGAAGTGCGGAAAACTGCCCTCAGATCCATAAGAATCGAGGGCCCTGCGCACGAATGCATCCCAGTTTAGCTTGTGCGAAGATGGAACTCTGTTGATAAGAACGTTTGATGGGTCACTTGCGATATGTTTAGGACCGGGGGAAACCGAGTACGTTCTGAGGGAAATTTACGAGGGCACCTGCAAAAATTATTCAGGCGTCGAATCATTGGTTCGAAAGTTAATCAGAGCTGGATTACTATTGGATCGACCTGGAAAAGGACGCAAAGGAGTTCGTGCAAAAATGTGATAAGCGCCAAAGACATTCTCCGATGATCCACCAACCCGGGGAGCTGCTGCATTCAGTTTTGTCACTATGGCCGTTTATGAAGTGGGAAATGGATATCGTTGGCCCTCTTCCATGAGCACTCGGTAAGGCTCAATTTATTTTGTTTATGACTGACTATTTTTCTAAGTGGGTGCAAGCCCAGGCATACAAGAAGGTTAGGGAGAAGGAAGTCATCGATTTCATTTGGGACCACATCATATGCCAGTTCGGAATGCCGTCCGAAATCGTGTGCGACAAGTGGGAAACAATTTATCGGCAACAAAGTGACCAAATTTCTCGAAGACCATAAGATCAAAAGGATCCTATCAACACCTTATCACCCTAGTGGGAACGGACAAGCCGAATCGACCAACAAAACCATACTCCAAAACCTCAAAAAGAGGTTAACCGACGCCAAAGGAAAATGGAAGAAAATCCTACCCGAAGTCCTATGGGCATACCGTACGACCTCGAAGTCCAATATCGGGGCCATTCCGTTCTCGTTGGTTTATAGTGCCGAAGCTCTAATACCGATCAAAGTCGGAGAACCGAGTATCAGATTCCGATATGCAACAAAGGAATTGAATGGCGAGGCCATGAGTATGAGCCCAGAGTTATTAGATGAAAGGCGCGAAACCGCCCTTATCCGGTTGGCCACCCAAAACCAGCGGATCGAGAGATATTACAATCGAAGGGCCAACCTTCGACACTTCAATACCGGGGACTTAGTACTAATGAAGGTCACACTGAACACCCAAATCCCCAACGAAGGGAAGTTGAAGCCAAACTGGGAAGGACCGTACCAAATTCTTGAGATCATCGGAAAAGGATCGTACAAACTCAGGGCAATGAACGGTGAACGACTACCGAATAACTGGATCATAACTCACTTGACGCGATACTACTACTAAGGTAAGACCCCATTCATGTCCTTTTTACTTATTTTTGAACTAACACTTGCAGGTAACCAACAAGAAACGGTACAAGCTTTATGTCTGAAAGCACGCGTTGCACTCTTTTCCCCTTGAATCGGTTTTGTCCCAAATGGGTTTTTCGGCAAGGTTTTTAACGAGGCAACAAGGGGGCATTACCTTCGGATACCGACTTTAGCAAGGAAAGAAACTTTGTAATTGAAGGGTTTCGATAGATAGGATTTATTTTAAGGTCCAAACAATCAAATGAACCGTACCCGCATAGACTGCTCGAACCCTGGCACAAAACATGTGCATATGTATAACTATTATGCACAAGAATAAAAAGAAGTCTCTTCCTTGCGGATAAATATCTTGTCCTTTAAAATTTTTTCTTGCATTTATCAAGGAATTTCCTACATTCGATCCCCTAAAGGTATCAAGCCCAAGGGCTACCTTAATCCGAGTTCGAGCAATCACTCTCACTCAGGGACTGCCGTCTGTAATAAGTCAAACGGTCCGGGATGTCGGAACTCGGGGGCACATGACCTATTAGGCAACGCCCGAATTTTAAAGGCTACGGCCATCCCCACTTAGGGATTGTTATCCTAGGCAAGCCCGGATGACTCGGAGTGGCAAGCCCACTGGACAACACCCGAACTAAAAAGGCTACTGATGTTGGGCATATTTTCAAATGTTTCGATATTAATTTACTCGTATTTTTACCGCTCTTTGGTTATATTTGATAGTGAATATGTCCAATTTAACTTATTATGGAGTTTTACACTTATTTTGGTATTAATGCATAATGTAGGTACTTTGAGATAAAATTTGGAGCAAAGTGCACAAAGAAATTGGTGAACATAGATAAGCTATGCAAAGGTCAAATTAACGAAAAAGAAGATGAGAACTTTGGTTGATTACCCGGAATGGCAACGTCTTTGGTTTTGAGTTGCATGAATCTTGGAATGAAAAGTTAGGCAACTAGCACTAACAAGAATCAAATTGGATAAATAATTTGAGCAGCAAGCGGCGAAGGATGTTTCTCGCGTTTAGCCTGGCGATGCGCGGTGTCCGTTTCCGAAGTTATTTTGTCTCCTTTTTTGTTTTGGACTTGGTTATTTCGCCTAGGCTTTTTCATTCATCTATAAATAGTCCTTAAACATAGTTTTTACATAACTTTTGACAAAGGGAGAGCACAGAGCCGCCGTGGTGGCCGGGTTTCATCTTTTCTTCCACCAAACTTTGTAATTTTTATGTTTCTTTGTATGATTTGTTGTTTGACTACCATGTCTATGTGGAGCTAACCTTCACGTTCTAGGGTTGTGGTTCTTTCATAAATATTGTTATTCGGATATTGATTTTGATTTCTTAGTTTATCATATTGGTTTATTTATTTAATCCTGCACTTAATTATTTGATTGCTTGATCACCAATTGAATACTATCTACGTATCTTGAATTGAACTCGAAAGTGAGAATTCTAGATTGCATATAGGATTGAGTAGAGAAAGTTCTTGAATCCGGGCATCGAGGAATGGATTCGCGATTAGGATAGACATATACCTAATTGCCTTGCTTGGTTGATGCACATGAGTTATAAATGTGTTCTTGTTGATTCTAACTCTATAGACATATAGGCGTTAGATTAGCTTGAATAGGCAAGTAAGAACTCGACATATTCTTATGATCAATATTAACCATGTCAACCAATAAACTAGATAAATTAGTCAGTCAATTCAATTGAAGAATACAGTAAGAATGTTAGATAGCTCATGACCCTAGATCGTTTTCATTACCTTGATATCATAAAAATCTGCTTTTCCCTTTTTCAGAGTTCACCATTTATTTTCCTTTATCTTGATTAGTTTAGAATCAAATATTTCTAGGTTTAATTCTTGTTTAGATAATTAGGATAGTCTAATTTAGTTAATAGTTAATCAAGTCCTCATGGGTTCGACATCCGACTTTTAGTCACTTTATTACTTGACGATCGCGTATACTTGCGTATGCGTTTGGCCACAACAAGTTTTTGGCGCTGTTGCCGGGGACTTAAAATTAGCTATTCTCTAGATTAGACTTTTACTTTTATCTTTACAAGTTTTTTTTGTAAATATTTTTATTTTTATAACAATTTGATTTCTCTTAGTGTGCTTATAGTTCTCTCAACATGACATCTGGGGATGAAATATCCGGAGGTAAGGTTATTGATGAAGACGCTTGGTTGACGGAAGATTTTTATGGCCCGTCTTTTTGGGCTTGTCATGACCTGAACTCTGGGAGGTCTGAATTTGAATATGGGAGTAAGGGTTGGTATTGGGACTGATATTCTCGATTACGGGAATCTTCGGAATGACGTTGTTTACTAACAACATTGGTGAATGATTGGTCTAAAGAGAGAGATGATCTTGCACATAAAATTGATAATTTTGGCTTGGCTGTGTATAACTTGGATGCAGATTTGAGTGCAAATATTGATGCGTGTAACGCTCAACAATTTAATGATGAGTTGTGTGAAGTTGAAAGAAATCTTCTAGTCCAAATTGAGGAGCTAAAACGAGAATACCAATCATTAGACCATGTTTTGATTGAGGATGCCAATGTAGAGAAGAGTGCTCTAGAGTCATGTGAGGGAGTAGATAACATTACTTTTAGAGAAATGAGTTTGTGTATAAATGAGGATATAAATAGCAGTACAATTCATGAGTTAGGGCGCATTAGACCTCATTCTAATCATGTTTCCACACTGTGTTTAGATAGTAAGATAT
Source organism: Nicotiana attenuata (assembly GCF_001879085.1). Classification (NCBI taxonomy): domain Eukaryota; kingdom Viridiplantae; phylum Streptophyta; class Magnoliopsida; order Solanales; family Solanaceae; genus Nicotiana; species Nicotiana attenuata. Next base: position 41,132 of record NW_017673438.1, read on the forward strand.
TAATCGAGCTATCTGAGCATATGAGAGAGTCAAAGGGTGAGGATGAGAGTGCCTATATTCTTGAATTTGTTGTGCCAAAGAGAAAAAATTACATTCCTCATATAATGGCCGAGAAGCATAGAGTGAAAAATTTATTACTTAGCCTATTTATTTTTGTATCCCCACCAAAGGAGCATAGCCACAGACTGGATTCCATGTTAGGGGTACAATTCATAAGTTCGAGGTGGAGGCAGAAATTGGTTCAAGTCGTGCTGCGACGTTAAATCAGGCGCTTGTTGGGAGGCAACCCAACTTTACTGATTTCTTTTATTTTTATGATATTATTTTGCAGTGTTTGTTTTGATTTTGTAGGATTATCAGCATAGGAAGCAAAGCCATTGGAAGAGTGCAAAAGCGAGCTAGATGGTGAGGACTAAGTGTGGGGTGTCCACACAAAGGACCATCCTTGAGAGAAGTCTGAGTACCCCGTGAGCTGCTTGTGCTACAACCTTTGGCCTTTCAGGGAGTTTCTTGTCCACCCTGGTTATTTTTTGCTTTATTTGTGCATTGGGGACACTGCACTCTTTTAAGTATGGGGTGACAGAAATTCCTTTAGATCATTAGTAGTATTATTTTAGTATGTTAATTTCTTTTTTTTTCTTATTTCTGTTTTTTATAATAGTGTAGTATTTTAGGTGATTAATTTTAAAATTAAAAAAAAAATTGAAAAATATTGGACTTTTCCTGACGATGGATCTCCTAGACAGTTTTCTTGAGGGATTAAAGTCTAGCAAAAAAATAATACAAAAGTATGTCTTTTTGGTTTTTTGGTAGTAATAATCCCCGTGGTTTTTCTTTGTGCCTCGCTTCTTTTTCATGGGATGTAGTTTGACCCGGGTAGTAGTTTTTCAATTTTTAGAGTAGACTAGAATTTAAGGAAATAAATGGAGGAAGAAATATGAGATTCCTATGCGCTCTTGACTTGTTTGATAGTAGCATATTTAGGATTTGGCATGTGTAGTACTTTCCCTATGTTTTAAAATTGATCATGATGCCTTTATAAATGGGATTGCATGTTTTGTAACACCTATGTCTCATTTCTTGACTTGTGTTCACTTTGCGCTTACTGCTTAATATCTCGTGGCTCCGTGAATACTTGCATGGTTTGAGAGTCGGAATGGGTCCGTCCATAGTGAGTCAAGTGCCATCTCTAGTGAGGTTTTTGTGTAGTCCATGTTTTTGTGATTGAGTCTAAAACTTGCCAGGTATGTGAGTCAAAGCGGAAATCTTAGGTGATGCTCGGTTTGAGAAATGATTTTAGGTTTTCTTTGATCTTTTTGAGCGCATTGCTTACCATAAATAAAATTTATCCCTAGTGACCCTTTTGAGCCTATAGACTTTTATTTGGCACCCACATTACGAGCCTATACCCTTTTGTTTTTAATTGACGTTGTTTTGATCCTTTTACCTCTTAAAGCACTTTAATTGTGAAATGAGCTCTAAAAGAAGTAAGAAGGGACTAAGTGTGGGATGGCTTTTGAGTGGAACCAATGAAAGGAAGAAAGATGCACTTGTTTTGTAAAATAATACCACTAGCAGAAATTGAAAAAAAAAATAGTTGGGAAAAAAGAGGGAAAAATCTGGAAAAAAAGAAGGAAAAATATAGATGAATAAATTATTGTCTTGTTCTTGCTAGTAGGTATGAATTAAAGTAGTGCTTAAAGAAAAAGGGAACGTTTTTGGGGGTGATATTGTTTGTGAAATTGAAGTGGTGTTGAAGAAAATACGCTTAAGGTAATTTTTTGATGTGCTAAAGTGCTTAGGAGGTTGAGTCACTATTCCTAAATATATCCTACCTGCCCCTTACCCCACATTACAACCACAAAAAAGTCCTAATTGATTTTAGATCGAGTGAGCCTACATTAGTAGAGATTTACATTATGGGCAAGCATCTGGTACCAATTGCATGCACGTGACTTCTTTGTGTGAGTGAGTGATTTTCTTTGATATATATGAGTCATTAAGATATATATTTGATCATGAGATTCGACTGTGTGGATTGAACTTGCTCTCTTGTTCTTGTTGTGAGGGCACATGGTCTCACGACGGATAGGTAACGTTATTAGACTTCTCTACGACGTTGGGTGTTCAAGCCATGAGTCGGTCTTTGAGGCTAGGATTGTTATGAGCATGTTGACTTTGTTTTGATTATTTTTGAAGTGTGGCATGAGTTATGGGAAGTGTGTGTGGAATGCATATGATAAAGTTTAATTGTTGCAATCGACAATGTTCATACGTGTAGCATGTTTTGAATTGTAGGAGCTTAATTTTGTTCGTCTATTATAGTTGTTTGTTCGAGGACGAACAAAGGTTTAAGTGTGGGGTAGTGATGTTTGGCATATTTTCATATGCTTCGATATTAATTTACTCGTATTTTTACCGCTCTTTGGTTATATATGATAGTGAATATGTCCAAATTAACTTAATTATGGAGTTTTACACTTATTTGGGTGTTAATGCATAATGTAGGTACTTTGAGATAAAATTTGGAGCAAAGAGCACAAAGAAATTAGTGAACAGAGATAAGCTATGCAAATGGGAAATTAACGAAAAAGAAGATGAGAACTTTGGTTGATTACCTGGAATGGCAACGTCTTTGGTTTTGAGTTGCATGAATCTTGGAATGAAAGTTAGGCACTAACAAGAATCAAATTGGAGAAATAAATTGAGCAGCAGGCGGCGCGAAGGATGTGTCTCGCGTTTAGCCTGGCGACGCGCGGTGTCCGTTTCTGAAGTTAGTTTGTCTCTTTTTTTGTTTTGGACTTGGTTATTTCGCCTAGGCTTTTTCCTACATCTATAAATAGTCCTTAAACATAATTTTTACACAACTTTTGACGAAGGGAGAGCATAGAGCCGCTGTGGCGGCCGAGTTTCATCTTTTTTTCCACCAAACTTTGTAATTTTTATGTCTCTTTGTATGATTTGTTGTTTGACTACCATGTCTATGTGGAGCTAAACTTCACGTTCTAAGGTTGTGGTTCTTGTTTAGATAATTAGGATAGTCTAATTTAGTTAATAGTTAATCATAAGTCCTTGTGGGTTCGACATCCGACTTTTAGTCACTTTATTACTTGACGATCGCGTATACTTGCATGTGCATTTGGCCCCAGCAGCTACGGCCAAATTAACGCGGCTCGAAGATGTCTGAGACCCGTAGAAAAAACAACAAGGCCTTAAAATTTCTTAACCAGTTCTAAAAGCTACCCTTGGCAAACTATAATCTAAAAAGCATAAGTACTTTGGGAAAAAAAATTCGGTCACACCGAACCCCCACGATGCCTTAAAAACAAAATAATGTTGAAGGCAAGGCTTGTTCGAACCTACTAATATAACCTAACTGTTTCTTGCTAAGGCGTTTTAATCTTTGCAATCATAAATAATAAAGCAAAGGAAAAAATTCAGAAACTGCTGGAGGGAAAAAGGCTTTATATACATGTCAAAATTTTTACAAAGGCTAGATAACCTTGATATAAATTTTTTACAAAGTCCAAACGGCCTCAAAAAAAAGGTAATACTAAAAAAAAATGAGCCTAAGTGGCCTAGTCTTCACCGGGGGCCGCATCACGTTCGGGGTCTCCTCCACCCTCAGACTCGCCCAAATCTTCGGAATCAATATCATCTTCGAGATAGGCCAATTTTTCAGCCTCGGCTTTGAGCCCCTTGGCATTCTCAATCTCATGCGATAAGTCAAAACCCTGAGCATGAATTTTCTCGAGGGCCTCCCTTCGAGATTGCCGCTTTGCATGCTCGATGATATCCTTTGCTCGAACCTGAGCCGCCTCGGCATCGGCCTTATAAACGGCCACCATCTCATCGGCATCGACTTTAATCACCTTGGCCTCCGACTTGGCCGTCTCAAGCTCCTTGGACAGATTTTCTCGATCGTAGACAGCCAAATTTGGCTGAGACTGGAGCTCCTCGATCTTTTTGGCCTGCACCAAGGCCCTTTCCTTTACAGCTCGAAGATGGAACTCAGCCAAAGACAATTGTGCCCGAGCAGTCTCTTTTTCCGAGGCCAAGCGGTCCATGTTGCTTTTCCATTCTTTGGCCTCGGCCTTCGCCGTATATACCTCTGTCCGTAGCTGCTCGATCTGATCAAGCTTCTGTTGGACCTGCGGGTTCGGACCGTTAGTCACCATGTCCGACTCATCATCACTAACCTCAAATACTCTTCTTACCTACTCAACCAGGTCGGCATGCTCCTTCTGAACCACCTCTAGCTTAGCTAGGAGGCTCTTACCCTCCCCTTCACTTTTCTCACTGAGATGTTTGTAAGCATCTCTCTTCTCAGTAAGCCCTCGAATCTCGGCCTCATATTGGTTTAGCTCTTCCATATATCAGAGAAAAGTCTCGTGATGAAGTACCAAGGCCTACAAAAACAGAGAAAGAAGTTATGATCATATACAAATTGATCTAAGTACAAACTAGAAATCATCAAAAGGTATCTGAAGTTACCCGGTTTAATGCTTGTTGAGCTTCATTGAACAGGCAAGGCGCTTCCACCTTGTTCATCTTGGCTTGGTCCTCCTCGGTCACCAAGCACCGAAGGTAACTGGCCACACCTACAGGGGCAGAAAGGACCCGGGCATTCTCCAGAATCGAGATAATGATCGATCGCTTTCGGTCAGGATCCACGCTTGGAGCTAGGAACCCATTGATTTATTTCAGGATCGAGGAAGGCCCACTTTTTCCCAAAGATGGACTCTTCCTCGGCACCTCTAATCCGTGGTGGTAGAATCCACACCATCAAAAAAGCCGCGGAAAGGTTCGTCTGCTCCATGGGTCCCTTCCTTAAGGCGAGGTTTCACTGCCCGAGCCTTGTTGATCATAGACTCAGAGAACGAAGGGACTCGGTGATGTATATCACACCGAGTGCATCCTCCTGGGCTATACCCTCATCCCGGGAGGCCTCGACCTTAGCCTCCATATTGGCCTCGACCACGGCCTACGCATTGGCCTCGATCACGACCTCCAGATTGGCCCCGACCACGACCTCTTTGTCGACCTCCCTTGCTCGAGGCAGATCATCCTCACATCTCTCTGACTCAGAGGCCCCTCGTACCTCTAACCCTGACCACACACGGGCCACCAGTTCAGAGGCTTCTTCTTCAGATTCGTTGCTCAGTCGGCGCAGAGAGTCCGATGATGTTACTTGAGAACTGGTGCTTTCTTTAGATTAGTGCACCAGCCTCCTCCTCGGTTTTTTCTTCTCCGAGTTTGGAGAACTCGAAGCCCTTTTTCTCTTCTTCTCCCCACCCTATCTCGAAGCAGGGGACTCGGTGGGGCCATCCTCGTCACCGAATGGAGGCCTTATTGTTACACCCCATGTTTTCGTACGTGAAAGTACGCCATAAGTAAATTGATGGAAGCTCGGAAAATGAGATGTTACATCCCGCATTTTTGTACGTTAAAGTTTTGTCGTAAGTTAATCGACGTAAGTTTGGGAATGAGGTTATTCTGAGATTATAAGAATTATGCTATTTCAAACAAGTGATGAGTAAATTCGTGAAGGAGAAAGGGTAAGCGAATCGAAAAAATTACTTTCGTCGAAGTTTGGCAATTTTGGGATAAAATATGGTCCTAGATATAATATCCCGTATTTATGGACTAATGCCATAAAAGGTACCACATGACCATGATAGTGAGGTGTATAACATGTGTTATATATGAGTAATATTTTAAGTAATTTGAGATAATTTTTAATTATGTGGGTAATTGGTTATTACTGGATTAGTTGGGAATTAATAAGTTGATTAGGGAAAGGGGTTAATTTTTGGATAAGTGTAACCCCCCGCCCCCAACGTGGCAGCCCGAAGAGGCATTAATAATGACTCTTAACTCTCATTACAAGGTGGCATTTTAAGAGAGTATTTGTGGCTTAGTCATCCCCTAAAGTGGGGCCCACAACCAAAAGTCTTAAGACAATCTTCCTACATCATTATCTCCTACATCATTATTATGGAGAATGGAGATGTGTGTGCTAGTAACAGAGGCATTATCAAAATGAATTCATATTCCTACATCATTATTGTGGAGGTGTATGTGCTAGTAATAGAGGCATTCACAACATGGAATGTACTTTAACTCTCGGAAATCAGATTCTCAACATGAATTCATATGAAATTTCATAACGCTATAGCAACGTGATATTTGCGATTCTAAGGGAGTATGGTGCAATCTTTCTCAAGAATATCATACGGATTTTCCCCTACTTCGATCCGCCGTTACGTATTTTGTCGCTATTGATGTGTATTAGAGGGATTGTGAAGAGAATCGGATTAGGCGTGTTAAGGCTAAGCCCTTCCTTCATTTTGGCATGATCTCGTAACTACATGAGTTTGATAACGAGGCATAAAGAGAAGTTCGTATTCCTGAATTTATATACATTATCCTAGTCTCATAAGTTATAGTATTCTCCCTAGAATGGCCGAGATACAAAGCCTAATATGGCCGAGCGGCTATGAGCGAGCCTACTACGGCAGAGTAGTTACACAAACCGAGCCTTATAAGGCCAGACAACTATTTTACTTACTATATTGAGAGAATTGAGTCAGTATTAGCAGGTAGGTATATATTCAGATTATCTTTGACTCCCAGTTACTTTCACTTATTATATTATCAGTTTAGTTTCAGCTTTCAGTTATTTTGTTGCCTTACATACTTGGTACATTATTTCGCACTGATGTCCCTTTTGCCGCGGATGCAGCATTTCAAGCCCGTAGGTCCTCATTGACAGTTGGAAATACCCTTCCAGCAAACAAAGTCAAACATCAGCTTGGTTTGTAAGCCCCACTACCTCGGAGTTACCAGGTTCTACCCTGGAGTCCATTTTATATATACAAGTTTGATGGGTAGGTCGAGGTCCTGTCCCGGCCATGGTACAGTTCAGTTATCTCTAGAGGCTTGTAGACGAGTCCTGTATATTTTATATATTAGTAGATGTTCATGGCGGCTTCTTCAGCCTGCATAGTTATATATATCAGCTTTGGGTATGTTTAGCCTATAGATGAGAGAGGCGTTATTTTTCAGACGATTCGGAATATGGCTTCATCGGCCTAAGTTGAGGGTTACCCCTCTAGAGTTCACAATAATAGAATGGTACGCTCGGGCCGAGTATGGCACCGGATACCGGCTACCCCTTTTCAGGTTTGGGGCGTGACACTTATGGAGACATCCTTGGAAAGACCTGCAAAGGGAAACGAAACGAGTAAGAAATCAATGACACAAAAAAAACCAAGTATTATTCACTCAGGAACGGAAACTCACCGTGAGAACGGGCCTCCTACCGGCCCTTCGAGAGCTCGCGCCATGCACGCTCGGAGTATGGCTTTTGGGATATGAGGCCCTCGAACTACTCCTTGAGTCGATGGAATGCATTCGGGACCCGAGCAACAGCTGCTCACCACCGAGCACCGATAAGAAAGAAGGATGATGATTCTCCATAAGCGCCGGGGACTGTATAGGCGCATAAGGTGGTCAATAGTGAATGAGCAGCCGTCGATCTTGCTCACAAAGAATTGGAGAAAGATGATGATTCTCCATAAGTAAGGGTAGATCTGACCAAGGCACACTTCATACCTTTTGGAGAAATGGATGATTACCGGGTCCAATGGGTCCAACGTAAAGGGATAAGTGTAAACACTTAAGTATCCCTCGACGTGGGTAGTGATATCTTCATCGGGCTCGGGAACCACCACGTCTTTGCCGACCCAGTTGCAATCCTATTTAACCGTGGGAGAATGTCTTCAGTGATCGAGCAGATGTACCTTGAAACCTTCTCACCCCGGCCCGGTACGGGTGAAGGTTTTTCAACCTTAAAATTGGCGGTCACTGAGCACCCGCCAGGATTGAACGTGCTAAGAGGAGGTTCCGCCGTTGGTTCCTTGCTGACCGGTCGTGATGTAAAAGAAGCTTCTTTTTGGGGAACTATGTTTGAAGTTTTCGCCATTTCTCTTAAAGATGGAGGAAAAGAGAAGAAGAGGAAGTTAGAGCAGTAAGCTTAAATTACTTGGGGTGGAGACAAACAAAATCATTCAGAAAGGATCTCTAGAAATCAGAGTATAAGTGCTAGAAAATGGAGAAATTGCAAAGAAGCAAGGGTAGAAAGTTTGAAAGTAAAGTTTGAATGGATAAGGAAGGGGGTATTTATAGTTTTCAAACAGCGGTTCAAATTCAGAAGTGGCCAACTAGCTGCTGACAAGCTTGAGACGTGACTGACGAGATGTTTCTTTCATTTTGTCGTTTCTGACACGGAGTATCGAGGTGAGAATCGGAAGCTCATATCATTTCTCGTCGTTTATTCTCCGAAAAACTAAGCCCTTCCTTCATTTTGGCATGATCTCGTAACTACATGAGTTTGATAACGAGGCATAAAGAGAAGTCCGTATTTCTAAATTTATATACATTATCCTAGTCTCATAAGTTACAGTATTCTCCCTTATCGGGGCTTTATATTCAATTGAGTACTGTCTCCTTCCAGTCATGAGAGCAGAGGGTCTACATATATATACAATATTACAGTATTTTCACCACCATCAAGCCATAATCGGTGGGCAGGCCCCTATTGGGCAACCTCTGATCAGATGGTGAGTTATATACCGAGCCTACTGTGGTCGAGCGCCTATGAGTGTGCCTACTACGGTAGAGCTATTACACATACCGAGCCTTATAAGGCCGGATAGCTATTTTACTTACTATATTAAGAGAATTGAGTCAGTATCAGCAGGTAAGTATATCTTCATATTATCTTTGACTCCCAGTTACTTTCAGTTCTTATATTATCACTTCAATTTCAGCTTTCAGTTATTCTATTGCCTTACATACTCGGTCCATTATTTCGTACTGGCGGCCCTTTTGCCAGGGATGCTACATTTCATGCCTACAGGTCCTCCTTGATAGTTGGACAGACCCTTCCAGCAGACAGAGTCAAACCTCAGCTTGGTTGGTAAGCTCCACTTCCTCGGAGTTACCAGGTCTAGACCTTGGATTCCATTTTATATATACAGGTTTGATGGGTAAGTCGAGGCCCTGTCCCGACCATGGTACAGTTCAGTTATCTCTAGAGGCTTGTAGTCGTGTCCTGTATATTTTATATATCAGTAGATGTTCATGGCGGCTTCATCGGCCTGCATAGTTATATATATCAACTTTTGTGTATGTTTACCCCATAGATGAGAGAGGCATTATTTTCTGACGATTCGGAATATGGCCTCATTGGCCTAAGTTGAGGGTTTCCCCTCTAGAGTTCCCAGTTACAGAGTGGTATGCTCGGGCCAAGTATGGCACCGGGTGCCGGCCATGCCTCTTCAGGTTTGCGACGTGACAAACTTGGTATCAGAGCAGTTCTGTCCTATGGAGTCTACAAGCCGTGTCTGCTAGAGTCTTATTTATTGGTTTGTTGTGCACCAAACTTATAAGCAGTAGACTATAGGGCATTTAGGACTGTCACTCTTTCTTCTTACTCTAGATCGTGTGGTAGAGCTCAATTGTAAGAGTTCAATTTCCTAAGCTCTATCTTATTCATATTACGATGATGGCTATATATAGAAAGATAGTTGGTAAGTGATTGAATGTGGCTGTGGAAGAGTTGAGTAAGAGGAACTCGAGTTTGCATCTTTCTGTGATAACCCTTGTCACACCTCCTTTTACTACCCCGAAAGGGAGTATAAGGGAGCTTTTTCCAATTTAAGTGACAATCGAAACGGGATTATTATTTAAGATCAGAGTTGCCACTTGGGATAGTTTATGGTGTCCCAAGTCACCGGTTTAGAATCTCGAATCGAGGAGATTTGACTCTGTTTTAATGTTTGCGAATTACAGAAATCCAGGTAAGGAATTCTGTTAACCCGGTAGAAGGTGTTAGGCACTCCCGAGTTCCGTGGTTCTAGCACGGTCGCTTTGATCATACTTGGCTTAATCAACTTGCTTAATTACTTATTTTAAAAAAAAAACCTATATGCATTTGCCTCTTTTAATTTAAGAAATTATCTTAAAACAGGTCACGCGTACGTGTACCCATTTGTTTGGCGCGTGAAAAATCATGTCACGCGAACGTGTCCACAATTAATAACGCTTTGTTATTTAGGAAAAGCTTGGCCAAAGTTGCGCGAACGCATACCTTGATTTTCATTTTAGAAGAATCGTAACTATGTCACGCAAACGTGTACACAATCACGATGATAGATTAAACCGCGCCAGCATTTCCTACGAATATTCATTTTTAAAAACATACTTGTGTCACGCGAACGTGTACACAATCACGATGATAGATTAGGAGCATGCCTAACACACTCTAACGGTGTTCATTATTCTTCCTAAATTTTGAGATTATTGAGATGCCAAATTTACGAACAAAAATTATTAGGGAGCAAAAAGGCTAGCTAACATGATCTTATGCTTGGCCAGATACCTTATGGCTCAAAACCCACCTTATGGCCCATTCTTATTCCTTGCCAAGAAAGAAACAAGTCTAATTTTTCCATCTACCCGATTAAAAGCATTTATTCAAGAACCCAAGACTACATGCATCACAATCGAAATAAAAACTAATTAAAACAATTTAAAAGAAAACTAAGACATGATACTCATACAACGTAGAATCATAAATCAACCAATACGTGCGCCAAGCTATTATAACACAAGAAAATGAGAATGAAAATTGAGAAATGGACCTTTTATTGATGAACAAAGCTGAAAATTGCAAGTCAATCGGGCTAAATAAAGCAATAATCCTTGGACCGAAACACCAAAATTATAAACCGAAACCTCGAATCGACGCCGAAAAGCTCGAAACCCAAATCTTATTTGGAAGTGCAATTACAGTGTAGTAAGGCAACTGTATCTCGATGAATCCGAAGCAGTATTCAAGCATTTCTTCTACAACGTTTCGACCTAGTTAATTTTTCAATCAATATACCACCACAAAATGCATATTATAATTCTAGAAATTGAAGAGAAACAGTCAATTGAAGACTCAGATCAGACGCAGCCGAATTATATTTTTATATATTTCTAAAAAAGGGAGTATTTTGTTCTGGTTTCTTTCTCAAATGCCAGAAGCGTGCTTTTTGATATGCCTCTTAACTGAATCACAAATCATAATTGATCTGTGAATTCTTGGTTGAAGCAATTTTTGAGTCTGGCTTAGAGTGGAAGGTGAAGTGAAGCTTGAGAATTTTGTGTGGGTGCCGCTGATGAAGGTGAAGGACGCCGTTTCTTCTTTTTAGTGTAGGTCTAGGAATTAAAAACTTAAGGTAGGGTTTTTATAATTGGGTATTTTATATGGAGGTGAGAAGGGATGATGGCCATTGGATTAGAAGAAAATAAATTGTTAGGATTAAATCTTGCACTTAAGTGGGCTAATGAGTTGGGAAGAATGGGCTAAGGGTAATTGGGTTGGACCATGTCTTTTGGGTTGGACCATGTCTTTTGGGTTTGAACTTAGGCTAAAAAGATCAAATAATACAAAGTATCTATAAAAATGTAAAAAACACTCTAAATTAAAATAAACTAATATAAAACTAAATACTACGAGTGAAACTAACTTTTTTTTGTATTTTCAAATGTTAAAATACTATAAATATAAATATACTAATTGACTTTAACCTAAAGATGAAAAATCTTTTTTTCTAATTTTTTATTTTTATGTGATAAAAATAAAGTAAAAGAGCGAAAGCTAGTTAAAATAGCGAAATTAGTCCTAAACTAAATATTTAACGGTAAAATGTGTAAAATCTTGGGGAGGGTCAAAAATTACATGTCTACAACCCTAAAGGTCATCTTTTGTTTTAGAAGTCAAAACTATGTTCCGAGGCTTCGAAAGCCTCTTTTTATCTCACCTCAATTTACCTGTGCAGTCCGAACGCGTTTCTGGAAAGCTTTTATGTGAAATTTTAGAAAAAAAAATGAAATTAGCCTTTAAAATTGACTAAAGTTGACTTTGGTCAACATTCTTGGTAAACGGACCTGGACCCGAGATCCGATAGTCCCATAGGGTTCGTAGTAATGGGACTTGGGCGTATGCCCGAAATCGAATTTCGAGGTCCCAAGCCCGAGAAAAGAATTTTTAAAGAAAATTATTTGCCGGAAAATATAAAGGCTGTTTGAAATGAAATGATGCGTGTTCTTGATGGTATCGGGCCCGTTTGTTGGTTCCGGAGCTCGGTACAGGTTTAAAATAATAAATAAGTCGAATCTGTAAAATTTGGTAAGAATCGGAATTGGTTTGGTATAAATCGGATCTATAGTTGAGAAAATGGAAATTTCAATGTTCTTGAGTAATCTCATGAATTTGATGTTTAATTCGTAGTTATTGATGTTATTTTGATGATTTGATCGCACGAGCAAGTCTGTATGATATTTTTGGACTTGCGTGCATGTTTGGTTTGGAGCCCCGAGGGCTCGGGTGAGTTTTGGATAGGCCACAGAGTGAATTTGGACTTAGGACAATTGCTGGTATGTTGCAGCTGTGTAACAGGCCTCTGATCTCGCAATTGCGAAGTTCTCAGGTTTGGGAAATGCGACACATGTGTCGCAATTGCGAACCCAGCTTGGGCAGGCCCCCATCGCAATTGCGACCTCTGGGCTGGGGAATGCGAAGCCCCCCGTCGCAAATGCGACATATCCTTCGCAAATGCGAAGGTAGCAGGATTCTGAAGGGTCGCAATTGCGAACCCCTGGTCGCAATTGCGACATATAAAACCTGTTAAGTGGGATTTTGACGGGATTATTCTTCATTTTACCACTTTTTCAAACCTAAACATCCCATAGGCAATTTTCTTGAAGAGAGCTGTTCCCCAAATCATAGGTAAACAAATTCTAACTTATTTTCTTCAATCTATAACATCGTTTTACATGATTTCACTTCAAAATCTAGGGTTTATATGGGAAATTGGGTGTTTTTGAGTAGAAGTTAGGATTTTCAAATTTTGGGGATTTGGACCTCAATTTGAGGTCCGATTTTAAAACTAATTACATATTTGAGTTCGTGAGTGAATGGGTGATCGGGTTTTGGTTCGAACTTCGGGTTTTGACCAAGCGGGCCCGGGGTCGATTTTTGACTATTTGGGGAAAACAATGGGAAATCTATTTTCATGCATTAGAATTGGTTTATTTAGAATTTATTGATATCGTTAAGTAATTTGTGACTAGATAAAAGCGAATTGGAAGTGGAACCGAGAGGTAAAGCGGTAGTAGAGGCTTAATTTGTCCGTGGAATCGAGGTATGTGTTTGGCCTAACCTTAGCTTGAGGGAATAGGAGTTGTGGTCTATTTGCTATGTGTTTGTATCGAGTACGACGTATAGGTCTGGTGACGAGTATCTATATGTTGGTGTCAAGCACGCCCGTGAGCCTTATATCATGATTTTGTGAACTTATTATGTACCAATCATGCTCAATTGATGATTAGTAATGTTGAACAAAGCTTATGAAAGATTCTTGGTAATTGACTATTGTCGAGTATTGACTCAAATTGAAGTTTCATTTTGTAAAGAAATTGTTGAAACGAGATTGGCTATAGCTGAATCCCTTGCCGGGAGGTTTTGTCGATATTGTTGATTCCCTTGCCGGGATGTTATTATTGATATTGTTGATTCCCTTGCCGGGACATATTGTTTTCTATTGTTTGGGTGAGGAAGAGTGTAAAGCACGAAGGGTGATGCCGTGCATAATATTGTGAGAGAGTGTAAAGCACGAAGGGTGATGCCGTGCCGATATTATGAGTGTTAATGCAAGAAGGGTGATGCCGTGCCATGATTTGAGAGTTAATGCACGAAGGGTGATCCGTGCTGATATTGTGAGGAATAATGCACGAAGGGTGATGCCGTGCCATGATTATGCGAGGTAATGCACGAAGGGTGATGCCGTACCGTTTCTGTTGATTCATATGGGGAGGACGATAGTAAAAGCATGAAGGGTAATGCCGTGCACGTGTTACCATTTCATTATTCTTGCTGATTTATATATGATGTTCATTATGCTTCCTTATTGATTTACAATTAGAATCTGATATTCCTCGCAGCATGTCCCCTTCCCACCTTATTCTGTTGATTTCTGTTATTATGTTTTGGTTTGTATATGATTTATCTGCACATGTATATATGAGTGTCGTGCCCTAGCCTCTTCACTACTTCGCTGAGGTTAGGCTCGACACTTACTCAGTACATGGGGTCGGTTGTACTAATACTACACTCTGCACTCTTTTATGCAGATTTCGGTACCGGACCCGGTGAGTAGCTGAGGTAGCTGCCTTCAGTCCAGGGAGCCCAAGGTAGATCTACTGGCGTCCGCAGAGCCTAAAGTCCTCCTTCCCTGTTTAGCTTTTCTATTGTCTCTTTTCATTCCGAGAACAGTTGTACCTTTCTTTCCAGACTTATATTTGTAGTAAAAATCTTAGTCGTTCGTGAATTTGTGACACCAGATTCGTGGGTAGACATATATTGGAGTATTTGGATTTAAATTAACTCTTCCGCACTTTTCATTTGTTAGCTATAGTTACTGTTTATAATTGTTTAGGTTGATTGTTAACGTGTAGAACCTTGATAGTTGGCTTGCCTAGCTTTCACGAGTAGGCGTCCTCACGACTCCCGAGGGTGGGAAATCCGGGTCGTGACAAGTTAGTATCAGAGCACTAGGTTGCCTAGGTCTCACAATTCATGAACAAGCTAGGTAGAGTCTGAGGGATCGGTACAGAGATGTCTGTGCTTATCCCCTAGAGGCTACAGAGTTTAGGAATAACTTCACATCTATTCTTCTCTGTCGTGCGATGTGACTTCTCATAGCTAATTGAACTTTTACTCTGTTCTTTCGCAGATGGCGAGAACACGTGCTTCTTCATCCGCTGATCAACAGCCCGAGCCCCCAGTGGCAGCTTCTATACGGGGCAGAGGACGAGGCCGAGGCCGTGCTAGAGGCTGAGGTAGGGGCAGGGCTCAGCCCAGTGCAATAGCACCAGTGGCGGAGCCTCAGGTAGAGTTTGAGGAGGAGACTCCAGCCCAGACTGTTCCAGTAGGGCCAGCTCAGGTCCCAGAGGGGTTCATCGCTACCCCGATACTCCAGGATGCTTTGGTCCATCTAGTGGGCCTTATGGAGAGTGTCGCCCTCAGGCTTACTTCCTGTAGCACTAGCCGTCTCTCAGGATGGGGGAGGAGCACAGACTCCCGCTACTCGCACTCCGGAGCAGGTGGCTCCTCAGTTTTAGACTCCAGCAGCTCAGCCAGTTGGAGCAGTTCAGCCGGGTGTGGTAGCTCAAACCGATGATGGAGCAGCTATGTCTGCTGATGCTTTGTGGAGGTTGGACAGGTTCACCAAGCTATTCACTACTACTTATGGTGGTACATCCTCAGAGGATCCCCAGGACTATTTGGACAGCTGTCACGAGGTTCTTCGGAACATGGGGATAGTGGAGACCAATGGGGTCGACTTTGCTGCTTTTCGTCTGTCAGGTTCCGCCAATACTTGGTGGAC
Source organism: Nicotiana attenuata (assembly GCF_001879085.1). Classification (NCBI taxonomy): domain Eukaryota; kingdom Viridiplantae; phylum Streptophyta; class Magnoliopsida; order Solanales; family Solanaceae; genus Nicotiana; species Nicotiana attenuata. Next base: position 56,635 of record NW_017673438.1, read on the forward strand.
GGATTATTGTTTTGCTAGACTAGCTGGGTCACCGGCTTTGACTTGGGATCAGTTCTCTCAGCTATTTCTGGAGAAGTTTCTTCCTATCACTAAGAGGGAGGACTATCGGAGGCAGTTTGAGCGTCTCCAAGAGGATTCTATGACCTTCACTCAGTACGAGACCAGATTTATTGCCTTGGCCCATCATGCTCTTATTATACTTCCCACTGAGAGAGAGAGAGAGAGTGAGGAGGTTCATTGAGGGACTCGCTCAGCCTATTCGATTGCAGATGGCTAAGGAGACAGGGAGCGAGATTTCTTTTCAGGTTGCGGCCAATGTGGCTAGGAGAGTTGAGATGGTTCTGTCACAGGGGAGAGGTCAGGGGTCTGACAAGATGCCTCGTCATTCGGGCAGATTCAGTGGTGCCTCCTTTGGAGGCAGGGATTCTTTTGGTAGGGGCCATCCTCCCAGGCCGTTTCATTCAGCACTTCAGGCTTCTCAGGGTGCTCCAGGTGGCCGTGGTTCTCATACGTAGTATTCGGATCGGCTACCCTACAGTGTATCACCAGCTCCTACAGGTGCACCTCCGCTCCAGAGTTTTCAGGGTTGTTACTCAGGCCGTTAGGGCCAGTTTCAGGATCAGCAGTCCCAACAGCCGAGGACTTGTTATGCTTGTGGCGATCCGAGGCACATTGCTAGAGTTTGCCCTCGAGCCTCGAGCAATTCTCAGCATCACGGTTCTCGTGCTATGGTTCAAGCACCGGGTGTTCCACAGCCCGCTCGGCCAGCTAGAGGTAAGGGTCAGGCAGCTAGAGGTGGAGGTCGAGGTGTTAGAGGTGGAGGTCAAGCCTTTAGAGGTGGAGGTCAGGCCGCTAGAGGTGGAGACCAGCTAGCAGGAGGCTGTCCAGGGAATGTAGTTCAGGGTGGTGGGGCCCAGCCCCGATGTTATGCTTTTCCAGCTAGACCTGAGGCTGAGGCTTCCGATGCAGTTATCACAGGTACGATTTCTGTTTGCAGTAGAGATGCTTCAGTTCTATTTGATCCGGGGTCTACATACTCCTATGTGTCATCTTATTTTGCTACGTATTTGGTTGTGCCTCGTGATTCCTTGAGTGCTCCTGTATATGTTTCCACACCGGTGGGTGATTCTATTGTTGTAGATCGTGTCTATCGCTCGTGTGTGGTTATTATTGGGGGTCTTGAGACCCGTGTAGATCTCTTACTTCTGGACATGGTTGATTTTGGTATCATATTGGGGATGGATTTGCTGTCACCTTATCATGCCATATTGGATTGTCACGCCAAGACCATGACCTTAGCCCTGCCGGGGTTGCCTCGATTGGAGTGGAGAGGGATTCCTGGTGATTCTACCAGCAAGGTCGTTTCTTATATGAAGGCTCGGCGTATGGTCGAGAAGGGGTGTTTAGCTTACTTGGAATATGTGCATGATTCTAGTGCTGAGGTTCCTTCTATGGATTCCGTGCCAGTTATTCGTGAGTTTCCAGAGGTATTTCCTGCAGACCTGCCGGGGATGCCACCCGACAGGGATATCGACTTTTGCATTGACTTGGCTCCGGGCACTCAGCCCATTTCTATTTCGCCATATCGTATGGCCCCGCCAGAGTTGAAGGAGTTGAAAGAACAGTTACAGGACTTGCTTGATAAGGGCTTCATTAGACCTAGTGTCTCGCCCTGGGGTGCGCCGATATTGTTTGTTAAGAAGAAGGATGGATCGATGAGAAAGTGTATTGATTATCGGCAATTGAACAAGGTCACCATCAAGAACAAGTATCCATTGCCGAGGATTGATGATTTGCTTGACCAGCTTCAGGGTGCCAAAGTGTTTTCGAAGATTGATTTGAGATCTGGCTACCATCAGTTGAGGATTAGGGCATCCGAAGTCCCTAAGACAACTTTTTGCACTCGGTACGGGCATTATGAGTTTTTAGTGATGTCGTTTGGGTTGACAAATGCCCCAGCAGCATTCATGGATTTGATGAACCGAGTGTTCAGACCTTATTTGGATTCCTTCGTGATTGTCTTCATTGACGACGTTTTGATCTATTCCCGCAGCCAAGAGGAGCACGAGCAGCATCTTCGAGTCGTTCTTCAAACTCTGAGAGACAGTCAGTTGTATGCTAAGTTTTCTAAGTGCGAGTTTCGGTTGAGTTTAGTTGCGTTCTTGGGCCACGTTGTATCAGCAAAGTGTATTCAGGTTGATCCGAAGAAGATAGAGGCAGTCAAGAACTGGCCTCGACCCACATCAGCTATAGAGATCCATAGTTTCTTGGGTTTGGCGGGTTATTACCGTCGGTTTGTGGCGGGGTTTTCATCTATAGCAGCTCCGATGACCAGGTTGACCCAGAAGGGTGCCTAGTTCAGGTGGTCGGACGAGTGTGAGGCGAGCTTCTAGAAGTTCAAGACAGCTTTGACTACGACGCCGGTGTTGGTATTGCCTACAGGTTCAGGGCCATATATAGTGTATTGTGATGCATCTCGTATTAGACTTGGTGCGGTGTTGATGCAGAATGGCAAGGTTATCGCATATGCTTCGCGGCAGTTGAAGATTCACGAGAAGAATTACCCATTTCATGATTTGGAGCTAGCAGCCATTGTCCACGCGCTGAAGATTTGGAGGCATTACGTATATGGCGTGTCATGTGAGGTGTTCATGGATCATAAGAGTTTGCAGTATTTGTTCAAGCAGAAGGAGCTAAATTTGAGGTAGAGGAGGTGGTTGGAGCTTTTGAAAGACTATGATATCATCATCTTGTATCATCCGGGGAAGGCGAATGTAGTGGCCGATGCTTTGAGTAGGAAGTCAGACGGTAAGGGCAGTCTTGCGTATATTTCGGTCGGTGAGAGACCGCTTGCTTTGGATGTTCAGGCTTTAGCCAATCAGTTCGTGAGGTTGGATGTTTCTGAGCCCAGCCGTGTGCTAGCGTGCACAGTCGCTCGTTCTTCATTATTTGAGCGTATCCGAGATTGGCAGTATGATGATTCTTATTTGCTTTTCTTTAGGGACACGGTGCGGCACGTGGGTGCCAAGCAGGTTACAGTTGGAGATGACGGAGTTTTGAGGATGCAGGGTCATATTTGTGTGCCCAATGTGGATGGACTTCGTGAGTTGACTCTAGAGGAGGCCCATAGTTCCAGGTATTCTATTCATCCGGGCGCCGCTAAGATGTATCAGGACTAGCGGCAGCATTATTGGTGGAGGAGGATGAAGAAGGATATTGTTGGGTATGTAGCTCGGTGTTTGAATTATCAACAGGTAAAGTACGAGCATCAGAGACCTGGTGGTTTGTTTCAGAAGATTGAGATTCCTGAGTAGAAGTGGGAACGTATCACTATGGTCTTTGTTGTTGGACTCCCACGGACCCAGAGGAAGTTCGACGCGATATGGGTTATTGTCGATAGGCTGACCAAGTCAGTGCATTTCAATCCCGTGGCAGTCTCCTATTCTTTAGAGAGGTTAGCAGAGATCTATACTCGGGAGATTGTTCGTCTTCATGGTGTGCCCGTGTCCATTATTTCTGACCGAGGTACGCAGTTTACCTCGCATTTCTCGAGGGCAGTTCAGCGTAAGTTGGGACTCGGGTCGAGTTGAGCACAACATTTTATCCTCAGACGGACGGACAGTCCGAGCGTACTATTCAGATTTTGGAGGACATGCTCCGAGCATGTGTTATTGACTTTGGAGGTTCGTGGGATCAGTTCTTGCCATTAACAAAGTTTGCCTACAACAACAGTTACCAGTCGAGCATCCAGATGGCTCCCTATGAGGCTTTATATGGTAGGCGGTGTCGGTCGCTGGTTGGATGGTTTGAGCCGAGAGAGGCTCGGTTGTTGGGTACGGATTTGGTACAGGATGCCTTGGACAAGGTTAAGATCATTCAGGATAGGCTTCGTACAGCTCAGTCCAGGAAAAAGAGTTATGCCGACCGCAAGGTTCGTGATGTGGCATTCATGGTCGAAGAGCGAGTGTTGCTTCGGGTGTCGCCCATGAAGGGCGTGATGAGATTTGGGAAGAAGGGCAAGCTAAGCCCTAGATTCATCGGTCCTTTTGAGATTCTCGATCGAGTGGGAGAGGTGGATTATAGACTTGCATTGCCACCGAGTTTATCAGCAGTGCATCCAGTGTTTCATGTGTCCATGCTTCGGAAGTATCACGGCGATCCATCCCACGTGTTAGACTTCAGCACTGTCTAGTTGGACAAGGACTTGACCTATGAGGAGGAGCCGGTAGCTATTCTAGACCGGCAGGTTCGTCAGTTGAGATCGAAGAATTTCCATTCAGTTCGTGTGCAGTGGAGAGGTCAGCCTATTGAGGCAGCAACCTGGGAGTCCGAGTCCGATATATGGAGCCGTTATCCTCATCTTTTCACCGGCTCTGGTACTTTTCTATGCCCGTTCGAGGACGAACGGTTGTTTTAGAGGTGGAGAATGTGATGACCCTAAAGGTCATCTTTTGTTTTAGAAGTCAAAACTGTGTTTCAATGCCTTGAAAGCCTCTTTTTGTCTCACCTCGATTTGCGTGCATAGTTTGGGCGCGTTTCCGGAAAGCTTTTATGTGAAATTTTAGAAAATAATAATGAAATTGGCCTTTAAAATTGATTAAAGTTGACTTTGGTCAACATTCTTGGTAAACGGACCCGGACCCGTGATCCGACGGTCCCGTAGGGTCCGTAGTAAAATATGGACTTGGGCGTATGCTCGAAATCGAATTTCGAGGTCCCAAGCCCGAGAAAAGAATTTTTAAAGAAAATTGTTTGCTGGAAAATATAAAGGCTTTTTGAAATGAAATGATGCGTGTTCTTGATGGTATCGGCCCGTAGGTTGGTTCCGAAGCCCGGTACATGTTTAAAATAATAAATAAGTCGAATCTGTGAAATTTGGTAAGAATCGGAATTGGTTTGGTATAAATCGGACCTATAGTTGAGAAAATGAAAATTTCAATATTCTTGAGTAATTTCATGAATTTGAGGTTTAATTCGTAGGTATTGATGTTATTTTGATGATTTGATCGCACGAGCAAGTCCGTATGATGTTTTTGGACTTGCGTGCATGTTTGGTTTGGAGCCCCGAGGGCTCGGGTGAGTTTTGGATAGGCCACAGAGTGAATTGGACTTAGGAGAATTGCTGGTATGTTGCAGCTGTGTAACAGGCCTCTGATCTCGCAATTGCGTGATCATGCTTCTCAAATGCGATGTTCTCAGGTTTGGGAAATGCGATCCATGTGTCGCAATTGCGAACCCAGCTTGGGCAGGCCCCCATCGCAATTGCACCTCAGAGCTGGGGAATGCTAAGCCCCCCCTCCAATCGCAAATGCGACATATCCTTCGCAAATGCGAAGGTAGCAGGATTCTGAAGGGTTTGCAAATGCGAACCCCTGGTTGCAATTGCGACATCTGAGACCTGTTAAGTGGGATTTTGACGGGATTCTTCTTCATTTTAGAACTTTTTCAAACCTAAACATCCCATAGGAGATTTTCTTGAAGAGAGCTCTTCCCCAAATTATAGGTAAACAACTTCTAACTTATTTTCTTCAATCTATAACATCTTTTTACATGATTTCACTTCAAAATCTAGTGTTTTCATGGGAAATTGGGTGTTTTTGGGTAGAAGTTAGGATTTTCAAATTTTGGAGACTTGGACCTCAATTTGAGATCCGATTTCAAAACTAATTACGCATTTGAGATCGTGGGTGAATGGGTGATCGGGTTTTGGTTCGAACTTCGGATTTTGACCAAGCGGGCCCGGGGTCAATTTTTGACTTTTTGGGGAAAACAATGGGAAATCTATTTTCATGCATTAGAATTGGTTTATTTAGCATTTATTGATATCGTTAAGTAATTTGTGACTAGATACAAGCGAATTGGAAGTGGAATCGAGAGGTAAAGCGGTAGTAGAGGCTTAATTTGTCCGTGGAATCGAGGTAAGTGTTTGGCCTAGCCTTAGCTTGAGGGAATAAGAGTTGTGGTCTATTTGCTAGGTGTTTGTATCAAGTACGACGTATAGGTGTGGTGACGAGTATCTATACGTTGGTGTCAAGCATGCCCGTGAGTCTTATATCATGATTTTGTGAACTTATTATGTACCAATCATGCTCAATTGATGATTAGTAATGTTGAACAAAGCTTATGAAAGATTCTTGGTAATTGACTATTGTCGAGTATTGACTCAAATTGAAGTTTCATTTTGTAAAGAAATTGTTGAAACGAGATTGGTTATAGCTGAATCCCTTGCCGGGAGGTTTTGTCGATATTGTTGATTCCCTTGTCGGGATGTTATTGTTGATATTGTTAATTCCCTTGCTGGGACATATTGTTTTCTATTGTTTGGGTGAGGAAGAGTGTAAAGCACGAAGGGTGATGCCGTGCATGATATTGTGAGAGAGTGTAAAGCACGAAGGGTGATGCCGTGCCAATATAATGAGTGTTAATGCACGAAGGGTGATGCCGTGCCATGATTTGAGAGTTAATGCACGAAGGGTGAAGCCGTGCCGATATTGTGAGGAATAATGCACGAAGGGTGATGCCGTGCGATGATTATGTGAGGTAATGCACGAAGGGTGATGCCGTGCCGTTTCTGTTGATTCATATGGTGTGGACGAGAGTAAAAGCATGAAGGGTAATGCCGTGCACGTGTTACCGTTTCGTTATTCTTGCTGATTTATATATTATGTTCATTATGGTTCCTTATTGATGCTTCCTTATTGGTTTACTGTTAGAATCTGATATTCCTCGCAGCATGTCCCCTTCCCACCTTATTCTGTTGATTTCTGTTATTATGTTTTGGTTTGTATATGATTTATCTGCACATGTATATATGAGTGTCGTGCCCTAGCCTCGTCACTGCTTCGCCGAGGTTAGGCTCGACACTTACTCAGTACATGGGTCGGTTGTACTAATACTACACTCTGCACTCTTTTGTGCAGATTTCGGTACCAGACCCGGTGAGTAGCTGAGGTAGCTGCCTTCAGTCCAGGGAGACCAGGGTAGATCTGCTGGCGTGCGCAGAGCCTAATGTCCCCCTTCCCTGTTTAGCTTTTCTACTGTCTCTTTTCATTCCGAGAACAGTTGTACCTTTCTTTCCAGACTTATATTTGTAGTAAAAATCTTAGTCGTTCGTGAATTTGTGACACCAGATTCGTGGGTAGACATGTATTGGAGTATTTGTTCGATTGTGTGTTCTTCTGAGTGAGGAGGTTCATTGAGGGACTCGCTCAGCCTATTCGATTGCAGATGGCTAAGGAGACAGGGAGCGATATTTCTTTTCACGATGTGGCCAATGTGGCCAGGAGAGTTGAGTTGGTTCTATCACAGGGGAGTGGTCAGGGGTCTGACAAGAGGCCTCGTCATTCGGGCAGATTCAGTGGTGCCTCGTCTGGAGGCAGGGATTCTTTTGGTAGGAGCCATCCTCCCAAGCCGTTTCATTCAGCACTTCAGGCTTCTCAGGGTGCTCTAGGTGGCCGTGGTTCTCATATGTAGTATTCGGATCGGCTACCCTACAGTGTATCACCAACTCCTACAGGTGCACCTCCGCTCCAGAGTTTTCAGGGTGGTTACTCAGGTCGTTAGGGCCAGTTTCAGGATCAGCAGTCCCAGCAGCCGAGGACTTGTTATGCTTGTGGTGATCCGAGGCACATTGCTAGAGTTTTCCCTCGAGCCTCGAGCAGTTCTCAGCATCACGGTTCTCGTTCTATGGTTCAAGCACCGGGTGTTCCACAGCCCGCTCGGCCAGCTAGAGGTAAGGGTCAGGTAGCTAGAGGTGGAGGTCGAGGTGTTAGAGGTGGAGGTCAAGCCGTTAGAGGTGGAGGTCAGGCCACTAGAGGTGGAGACCAGCCAGCAGAAGGCTGTCCAGGGGATGTAGTTCAGGGTGGTGGGGCCCAGCCCCGATGTTATGCTTTTCCAGCTAGACCTGAGGCTGAGGCTTCCGATGCAGTTATCACAGGTACGATTTCAGTTTGCAGTAGAGATGCTTCAGTTCTATTTGATCCGGGGTCTACATACTCCTATGTGTCATCTTATTTTGCTACGTATTTGGTTGTGCCTCGTGATTCCTTGAGTGCTCCTGTATATGTTTCCACACCGGTGGGTGATTCTATTTTTGTAGATCGTGTCTATCGCTCGTGTGTGGTTATTATTGGGGGTCTTGAGACCCGTGTAGATCTCTTAATTCTGGACATGGTTGATTTTGGTGTCATATTGGGGATGGATTGGCTGTCACCTTATCATGCCATATTGGATTGTCACGCCAAGACCGTGACCTTAGCCCTGCCGGGGTTGCCTCTATTAGAGTGGATAGGGATTCTTGGTCATTCTACCAGCAAGGTCGTTTCTTATATGAAGGCTCGGCGTATGGTCGAGAAGGGGTGTTTAGCTTACTTGGAATATGTGCGTGATTCTAGTGCTGAGGTTCCTTCTATGGATTCCGTGCCAGTTATTCGTGAGTTTCCAGAGGTATTTCCTGCAGACCTGCCGGGGATGCCACCCGATAGGGATATCGACTTTTTGCATTGACTTGGCTCCGGGCACTCAGCCCATTTCTATTCCGCCATATCGTATGGCCCCGCCAGAGTTGAAGGAGTTGAAAGAACAATTGCAGGACTTGCTTGATAAGGGCTTCATTGGACCTAGTGTCTCGCCCTGGGGTGCGCCGGTATTGTTTGTTAAGAAGAAGGATGGATCGATGAGAAAGTGTATTGATTATCAGCAATTGAACAAGGTCACCATCAAGAACAAGTATCCATTGCCGAGGATTGATGATTTGCTTGACCAGCTTCAGGGTGCCAAAGTGTTTTCGAAGATTGATTTGTGATCTGGCTACCATCAGTTGAGGATTAGGGCATCCGAAGTCCCTAAGGCAGTTTTTTGCACTCGGTACGGGCATTATGAGTTTTTAGTGATGTCGTTTGGGTTGACAAATGCCCCAACAACATTCATGGATTTGATGAACCGAGTGTTCATACCTTATTTGGATTCCTTCGTGATTGTCTTCATTGACGACATTTTGATCTATTCCCGCAGCCGAGAGGAGCACGAGCAGCATCTTCGAGTTGTTCTTCAGACTCTGAGAGACAGTTAGTTGTATGCTAAGTTTTCGAAGTGCGAGTTTTGGTTGAGTTCAGTTGCATTCTTGGGCCACGTTGTATCAACAGAGTGTATTCAGGTGGATCCGAAGAAGATAGAGGCAGTCAAGAACTGGCCTCGACCCACATCAGCTACAGAGATCCGGAGTTTCTTGGGTTTGGCGGGTTTTTACCGTCGGTTTGTGGCAGGGTTTTCATCTATTGTAGCCCCGATGACCAGGTTAACCCAGAAGGGTGCCTAGTTCAGGTGGTCGGACGAGTGTGAGGCAAACTTCCAGAAGCTCAAGACAGCTTTGACTACGACGCCTGTGTTGGTATTACCTATAGTTTCAGGTATTCTATTCATCTTGGCGCCGCTAAAATATATCAGGACTTGCGGCAGCATTATTGGTGGAGGAGGATGAAGAAGGATATTGTTGCGTATGTAGCTCGGTGTTTGAATTGTCAGCAGGTAAGGTACGAGCATCAGAGATCTGGTGGTTTGTTTCAGAAGATTGAGATTCCTGAGTGGAAGTGGGAGCGTATCACTATGGACTTCGTTTTTGGACTCCCACGGACGCTGAGGAAGTTCGACGCGATATGGGTTATTGTTGATAGGCTGACCAAGTAAGCGCATTTCATTCCTGTGGCAGTCACCTATTCTTCAGAGAGGTTAGCTGAGATCTATATCCGGGAGATTGTTCGTCTTCATGGTGTGCCCGTGTCCATTATTTCTGACCGAGGTACGCAGTTTACCTCATATTTCCCGAGGGCAGTTCAGCGTGAGTTGGGTACTCAGGTCGAGTTGAGCATAACATTTCATCCTCAGACGGACGGACAGTCCGAGCGTACTATTCAGATTTTGGAGGATATGCTCTGAGCATGTGTTATTGACTTTGGAGGTTCGTGGGATCAGTTCTTGCCATTAGCAGAGTTTGCCTACAACAACAGTTACCAGTCGAGCATCCAGATGGCTCCCAATGAGGCTTTATATGGTAGGCGGTGTCGATTGCCGGTTGGATGGTTTGAGGCGGGAGAGGCTCGGTTGTTGGGTACGGATTTGGTATAGGATGCCTTGGAGAAGGTTAAGATCATTCAGGATAGGCTTCGTACAGCTCAGTCTAGGAAAAAGAGTTATGCCGACCGCAAGGTTCGTGATGTGGCATTTATGGTCGAAGAGTGAGTGTTGCTTCGGGTGTCGCCCATGAAGGGCGTGATGAGATTTGGGAAGAAGGGCAAGCTAAGCCCTAGATTCATCGGTCCTTTTGAGATTCTCGATTGAGTGGGAGATGTGGCTTATAGACTTGCATTGCCACCGAGTTTATCAGCAGTGCATCCAGTGTTTCATGTGTCCCTGCTTCGGAAGTATCATGGCGATCCATCCCACGTGTTAGACTTCAGCATTGTCCAGTTGGACAAGGACTTGACCTATGAGGAGGAGCTGGTAGCTATTCTAGACCGGCAGGTTCGTCAGTTGAGATCGAAGAATTTCCCTTCAGTTCGTGTGCAGTGGAGAGGTCAGCCTATAGAGGCAGCGACCTGGGAGTCCGAGTCAGATATGCGGAGCCGTTATCCTCATCTTTTCACCAACTCAGGCACTTTTCTATGTCCGTTCGAGGACGAACGCTTGTTTTAGAGGTGGAGAATGTGATGACCCTAAAGGTCATCTTTTGTTTTAGAAGTCAAATCTGTGTTCCGAGGCCATGAAAGCCTCTTTTTGTCTCACCTCGATTTGCATGCGCACTCCGGGCGCGTTTCCGGAAAGCTTTTATGTGAAATTTTAGAAAACACTAATGAAATTGGCCTTTAAAATTGATTTAAGTTGACTTTGGTCAACATTCTTGGTGAACGGACCCAGACCCGTGATCCGACGGTCCCGTATGGTCCGTAGTAAAATATGGGACTTGGGCGTATGCCCGGAATCGAATTTCGAGGTCCCAAGCCCGAGAAAAGAATTTTTTAAAAAAATTATTTGCTGGAAAATATAAAGGCTTTTTGAAATGAAATGATGCGTGTTCTTGATGGTATCGGCCCATATGTTGGTTCCGGAGCCCGGTACAGGTTTAAAATAATAAATAAGTCGAATCTGTGAAATTTGGTAAGAATCGGAATTGGTTTCGTATAAATCGGACCTATAGTTGAGAAAATGGAAATTTCAATGTTCTTGAGTAATTTCATGAATTTGAGGTTTAATTCATAGTTATTTGATGTTATTTTGATGATTTGATCGCACGAGCAAGTCCGTATGATGTTTTTAGACTTGCGTGCATGTTTGGTTTAGAGCGTTGAGGGCTCGGGTGAGTTTTGGATAGGCCACAGAGTGAATTCAGACTTAGGAGAATTGCTGGTATGTTGCAGCTGTGTAACAGGCCTCTGAACTCGCAATTGCGAGATCAGGCATCGCAAATGCGAAGTTCTCAGGTTTGTGAAATGCGACCCATGTGTCGCAATTGCGAACCCAGCTTGGGCAGGCCCCCATAGCAGTTGCGACCTTAGGGCTGGGAAATGCGGACCCCCCATCGCAAATGCGACATATCCTTCGCAAATGCGAAGGTAGTAGGATTCTAAAGGGTTCGCAATTGCGAACCCCTGGTCGCAATTGCGACATCTGAGACCTGTTAAGTGGGATTTTGACTGGATTCTTCTTCATTTTACAACTTTTTCGAACCTAAACATCCCATAGGCGATTTTCTTGAAGAGAGCTCTTCCCCAAATCATAGGTAAACAACTTCTAACTTATTTTCTTCAATCTATAGCATCTTTTTACATGATTTCACTTCAAATCTAGGGTTTTCATAGGAAATTGGGTGTTTTTGGGTAGAAGTTAGGATTTTCAAATTTTGGGGATTTGGACCTCAATTTGAGGTCCGATTTCAAAACTAATTACTTTTTTGAGTTCATGAGTGAATGGGTGATCGGGTTTTGGTTCGAACTTCAGGTTTTGACCAAGCAAGCCCGGGGTCGATTTTTGACTTTTTGGGAAAAACAATGGGAAATTTATTTTCATGCATTAGATATGGTTTATTTGTTACATCCTATGTTTTCGTACGTGAGAATACGTCGTAAGTCAATTGATGTAAGCTAAAAAATGAGATTGTCATTGAAAGTACATAACGTAAGTTCATCATGTTATCTTGGAGGTTACAATTCTTTAAGATCATGAATAACAAGTACCAAAAGGGTTGGAAAGCTTAGACGCTAAACGAATTGAAGAAAATAAGTTTTGTCGAAAGTCGACAAGTTTGGAATGTTATAGCATATACTTTTGGGGTGAGACTTGGGTGATTAACATGATAAGGAGGTTAAGTTATGAGTTATTTTAGTCGTATGATAGTCGTGTGTTATGTTTTTAAGTCAAGCGAGTTGTGGAACAAAAGTTGGCAAAGGTCATCACAAGTTACATTCTTAATATGCTGAAATTTAGGTCAAATGTAGCTGCACGTTTCTCCCAATATCCTTGGAACCAAGGGATGAACTGCATATCAAATTGAAGATATACGAGTCTAGTTTCTACGCATTAAACCGTTCATCGATACGACATCGGACTAGAGAGATATTCACATTTTCGCAAGACTGCGCAAGCAGCTCCGATGGGACCCACAAAGTCGGTATAAACTTCAGCTTGTATTTAAGTCATTTATATGTAGTTTTAACTCATTTTTCTCATTCACAACAGTTCCTAAACCCTCCTAAATGCTCTCCAAGGGTTCCTCCATGATTCTAGGGTGAAAACCTAAGATAAAAACATGAATCCAACGCTAGAAATCCCGTGGTGCTTGCTAGATCGTAGTTCTTCATCTTGTGGCTGTTTTGGAGGGTTCTTCAAGGGTAAGTAACTTCCGATTTCGTGTTGTTCTTTATGTTTAAGATAATAATCAGTCCCTCCTTCGTATATATTAGAGTTTCAAGGCGAAATACAAGTATTTACACATCAACTTGAATACAATGGTTGATTTAAGAAGAGAATACAACTCCTATAGTGTTGTAGTGTGATTGAGGGTTATTTTGAGCTACACCAGCTGAGGATTTCATGTTTTATCTACTGCCTAAGGTATCTAAATCATGTTATTGGTTGTGCTTAAGGTCAATCATGTGTTGGTTGAGTTGTTTGAGTGAAAACCTACAAGATAGTAATCGACATGGCATAAGGAATCATTATCTTTTCTTTGTGGACTGTGTTGAGGCTATATATATGGGTTATTGCGGCTGGAAATTGTTATAAATAGTTTCATTATGTTGTGGCTGCTGTTTTTAAGCTTATCTATGTGCTAATTCAGTGGATTGAAGAAGATAACATGAAAAATAAGATGTTGACGGTAAAGGTTAAAGTGCTAGGCGTGTGGACTATATTTGAAGATTATGCTTATGATGTTTTGTGTTGAAAATGATATGATAAGCATAAGTATGATGTTATATATGTTTTAGGCAGATTCATGGAAAAGGAATTGGATTCAAACCATATTTTGTTAATCGTAAATCAAGCTTGCCGCTCAAAATGGTTGTTGAACTAATCGGAGAGCTTATTGTGAATTATACTGTTGTTGTTTGGGCTGTTTGGTGACTTTTTTGGTAACATATGGGATGTAGTACAAATAGGGGAGGTGCTGTCCATTTTCTTGTAGAATACTAGTTTTTAAATATGAGAGTTACAACGCTTATATGATGACGGCGAAGTCGGTTTACTCATTGTAGACGTAAGAAGATCATATTGAGCTTGCTTGACGATTGGATAGGAGATTCCAATGGTATGTTAAGGCAGTTCCTTCTTTCTTTTGGAATGATCTAAAGTGAAATGAATACGCTATTTCATAACGGATCTACTCCTAGTTGCCCATGTTGTTCTTTCCTTATAAAGTTATTCTAAGAAAGTATGTATGATCCTTGAATCCTACTGTTCATATTGATGGTATGGATGTACATGATGTTAATCGAAGGTGCAACGATCTTATGTCACTCCAAAAGGTTTAGAACGTGATTCCATGAGTCCAGCATGCATTATATATAGTATATATTTTACTTTACCGAGCCGTGCTATAGTCGGCCGGATACGATACCTATTGTGCAACCACTGATCAGTTGGGTTTACCAGCTCCACGTGGCTGGGTACGATTCTACCGAACCTTATGATGGCCGGGTACATTTTTACCAAGTCCTCTTTGAGGCCGGGTACGATATGATGATGATGATGCCTACAGAGGCGTATGTTTTTAAAAGTTTATGTATATATGTATTATGCATTTCATATCAGTAGCCCCCAGAGGCACTCAGATGTTACAGGTTGTATCTCCTCTATCTCACTTTACATTACTGTTCTTATTCATGCATTCCTGCCTTACATACTCGATACTTTATTTGTACTGACGTCCCTTTTTCCCGGGGATGCTGCGTTTCATGCCCGCAGGTCCTGATAGACAGGTTGACAATCCTCCTAGTAGGCTTTCAGCTCAGCGGAAGGTGTTGGTACACTCCACTTGCTCCGGAGTTGCCTATTTGGTCAGTATGATTTGGACATGTATTGATTAGTATGGCGAGGCCCTGTCCCGACCTTTATGATGCGTATGTACTCTTAGAGGCTTGTAGACAGATGTCATGTATATGAAAGATTGTATGGCCTTGTCGGCCTATGTTCAGTGTACGAGTGTTTGTTTTGGTCTTATACGACCGTATGTTACATGTATAAGTTTGTATTACATGTTGGGTCATCCTATGTCAAGTATTCCCTTATGTTTTATTCTTGTTTTCTCATGACGGCCTTTCTGGATCATTTACCCATGATAGTATGATAAGAAAGATATGTTAAGTTGGTACTCAGTTGAGTAAGGCACCGGGTGCCCGTCGCGGCCCTTCGGTTTGGGTCGTGACAAACTTGGTATCAGAGCAGTTCTATCCTAGGGAGTCTACAAGCCGTGTCTAGTAGAGTCTTGTTTATGTGTGTGTTGTGCACCACACTTATAAGCGGGAGGTTACATGGCATTTAGGACTGTCACTCTTTCTTCTTACTCTAGATCGTGTGGTAGAGCTCAATTGTAAGAATTCAAACTTCTAAATTCTATTTTATTCGTAATACAATGATACCTCATCCAAACAAACAGTTGGTAAGAGATTGAATGTTTCTGTGGAAGAGTTGAGTCAATGGAACTCGATTTTGCATCATGCTTATGATGAGTAAATGTAAGGTCTTCAGTAGATTATGTATGTACTAAGACATGTAAGCTTCTTGATAAGGATTACTAAGGCATGAATATCAATCCACCCATATGGTTTAAAAAGCAATGAGAGAATTAGAAGGTAGATACAAGTTTCAACAAGTAAAAGAAGCAAGGTGGCAAAGGGTACGAGGTACCTAGTTAGTCAAGATTATCAGTTTTTTTACAATTCAGGCAGAGAAATGTGACGACCCGGCCGGTCATCTTAAGAATTAATGCCCCGATCCCCTATTAAATGCTTCCCCTAAGTTCATTTATGCTATTTTGGTTGCCGGGACGTTCGGCGTTGAGTTTCGGAGAGTTTTGGGACACTTAGTCCCTTAATGAGAGCTTAAGTGTTGAAAAGTGGTCCGTAGTCGGAACAGTGTGAAGACGACCTCGGAACGGAAATCCGATGGTTCCGTTAGCTTCGTTAGGCGATTTCGGGGTTGGGAGCATGTTCGGAATGTATTTTGGAAGTCCGTAGCTCATTTAGGCTTGAAATGCCGAAGGTTGAATTTTTTGAAGTTTCCGGTCCGATAGTGAGTTTTTGATCCGAGGGTTGGATTGGAATTCCGCAAGTTGCAGTAGCTCCGTCATGTCATTTGGGATGAGTGTGCAAAATTTCAGGTCATTTGGACGTGTTGTGGTTAGGTTTTTGATCGAACGCGTATTTTGATAAAAATTGAAGTTCTTAGGCTCAAATCCTTGTTTAATTCGAGTTTTCGGAGTTGTTTTAGGTGGTTTAAGGATTGGTACAAGTTTGAATGAGGTATTAGGTGTTATTGGTGCTTTTGGTTGAGGTCCCGGGGGACTCGGGATGACTTCGGGTGGTTAACGGAGAAATTTGAGGAGTGTTGCAGCAACTGAAGTTTTTCTCTTCTGGTATTTTCGCTTCTGCGGCTTGGGAACCGCAGAAGCGAAGCCGCAGATGCGGCGTGGAGGACCGCAGAAGCGTTTTTGGTCAAGGCTTTCATTTTCCGCAGATGCGGTTGGTGGTCCGCAGAAGTGGGACCGCATCTGCGAGGAACTTACTGCAGAAGCGAATTTGGGCATTTTAAGGAAAACCGCAGAAGCGGTTGCCTTTCCGCAGAAGCGAAACCGCATAACCGGTTGTTGGTTTGCAGAAGCGGATGTTGGTCCTTCAGTGAAAGTCGCAGAAGCGACTCATTGTCCGCATAAGCGGGACCGCAGAAGCGGTACCTTGTCTGCAGAAGCGGAAACACCTGTTCAGAAAAGGGAATTTCGAGGGTTGAGTTTCTAAAGTTGGAAAAATCAATTGAGAGCTCGGGAGAGGGCGATTTTGAGTGGGTATTGAAGAGAAGATCATTGGGTAACGTTTCCTTAATCCCCTTTTGTTGTATTCCATCAATATATAGCTTAATCCATCATCTAATTTCGAATTTGGAATCAAAATGGGGGAAAACTTCTTAGAACAAACTATTGGATTTTGAGTGAGCATTTGACCCCCGATTTGGGAGATTTTTATATGGTTAGACTCGTGAGAGTACGAGGGTTCTGAAAATGTGAAAATTATTCGATTCCGAGGCGTTGGCCTGAAGGGCATTTTGGTCATTTCACCTAATTTCACACCGTAGCTTCGAATTAAATAGCAAAACCAGTTGTTTGCGATGTTATTTACGATATGTAATTGAATTGAATAGATTTGGGCCATTTGGAGTCGGATACTCGTGGCAAGGGCGTGATTTCTAGTTGATTTTGAGCTGGTTCGGGGTAAGTGGCTTGTCTAACCTTGTGTGGGGGACCTCTTCCCCTTAGGACATGATATTTGATATTTGAAAGCCTCGTACGTGAGGTGACGAGCGCGTACTTGAGCTAATTGTTGAAAATCCATTTTTACTTGAAGTATTTGAATTGAGTCTTCTTGCTTACCTGTTTATTTTGAATTGTAAGTTATCCTATGCTAGTTTAGTTGAGCATGTTTAGTTGACCTACTTGCTTAAGTGCTTAAACTGTCTTGTTTGTGCTACGTGGAACATGTTAGGCTAGGATTTCTATTACTTGTTCTGATTTTAGCATTTATCCTGATGTTTGGGCTGTTATTGTGTGTTTTTAATTGGGACTACGGGACGGCATCCCGGGAGATCCCCCTGTACTTGTTATGTTCTGGATTGAGGTGCGGGATACCAGGAGATCCCCGGCACATGTAAATGTAAGATTTGAGGATACCAAGAGATCCCTCGTGTAAATGATGAGGATACTAAGAGATCCTCGGGATACCAGGAGATCCCTAGTGCATATGATGAGGATACCAAGAGATCCTCGGGATACCAAGAGATCCCCGGCTATTTCTTCCTGTTGTGAGCAGTATTCTTTATATTGTTTTGTTTCTGCTTCCTATTACTGTCTTCCCTTATTTATCCTGTTTAGATTCTCGCTGTAGACTTTGTCTATACTGTTTTCCTTATTCTATTATATAATATGTTTACCTCAGTAGGGCCCTGACCTTCCTCGTCACTACCCAACCGAGGTTAGGCTTGGCACTTACTGAGTAACGCTGTGGTGTACTCATGCCCTTACTGCGCATGTTTTTCGTGTGCAGATCCAGGTACCTCCACTCAGGCGCACTATCCTTGAGGCAAGGCGATACACGGAGACTTCGAGGTATATCTGCCGCGTCCGCAGACCAGGAGTCTCTATTCTGTTCCAGCCTTAGTACTTAGTTTATTCATTTTCTCTCAGTTGTTTAGATATTCTGGAGTTAGAGCAGCGTACTATGTTTCTGTTAGCCTGTGGTTCCCGTGAGTTTCCGGGTTTTGGGTTGAGATTTTAGACTTCCGCAATTTATTTTTGAGTTGTATATGCCAGGTGGCACTCATTTACCGTTTTTTGCTAGTTTTGCTTAGTTTAATTAATTGTTTCCGCAAATTATATGCATTTCTGTATTGTTAGGCTTACCTAGTTGTAGGAACTAGGTGCCATCACGACATGTTCATGGAGGGTGAACTGGGGTCGTGACAAGAAATATATGTATTCTGAGTTACCTTCAACAGTAACAGAGATATGTACTTTTGACCACGCCTATCTTAGTTATGCCATATGGGAGCTAATAGATATAGTTTAGAGAAGGATAGGTTATCAGGATCCAGCTGGGGTTAGAGTAACCCAAAATTGTGGATGGACTGTTATCATTATCTAACATTTCCGAAGGGTAGAACATAACATGGTAATTGTTCTCCTTGTGAGGCACACATATGGTGCCCTCTAGAATAGTACAGTCAGCTATGAATACTAGAATGTTCAAAAATTTTAGAAGATAGGCAGTGGAATCCTTGAAGGGATAAATATTTACCTTAGTATGATTCCCGTCCCTAGTAAAAAATAAAGGAGAGAGTATGTTAAGCGTCCCAAAGAGCTAGTGAGATGAAGCATGGGGAGCTAAAAGTGAAAGAACATTTTGTTGAAGTTTTTAGAATAAAGTGATAGACAGAAATATTTGCAGGAGAATAAGAAGAGAGTAAATGAAGTATTATGAGTAAGATGTGATAAATAGGTGATAAAGGTAAATCAAAATATGACATGACAGAGTGTATAGTCAAGTGAAGAAAAAGACAAGAGGTGACATGCCTTGAGACAATAAAACAGTGTTGACATAAAGTCATACCTTCACTTCGAGAAATGAGTTGGTGACTCGAACGTGATTACCGAAAGGAAACGTTAAACCCCATGAGTAATAGAAATCAGCATGGGCTAGTGAACAAGATATATTGAACATGAATTAGGGATTGGAAGATTTGATAATAGTCGACATCATGAGAATTTCAGAGATTGCGTTCCGGCAGAATAGACAACAAAAGAATAACCTTTAAAGGTCATTCATTAAGACGTTTCCCTAAAACAAGCACAGTGAGTAGAGTTAAATTTAAGGGACTAAGTGTGCCAGTTACACCAGGTGTCACCTTCGTGCGTAAGAAATTCAGTTATCCCTGGTACAGAAGGGTTATCGCAAGGCAAGTAAAAGTCCGTAGAGATGTGAAAAGACGCCAAAGATGAAAAGGTCAAACATTTATAGGTAAATCTTCATAGCATTAAATGTTAGTTCTCCCCTAAAGTGGGAAGATGGTGTGATACAGTATTAAGTCGGGGATATGTGGTTCAGGTAACTATGGAATAGTAAAGGAAGAATGTGGTAGAAAGGCGAAAAGAATGAGATTGCATTTATTCAGACCCTACAGATATGTTACCACTCTAGAACATTATGCAAGCACGCCGCCGGGGAGAGTCAGTAAGGGTTCCCACATCAGATGTTTTTGATAAATAAGTGCAAATGAACACTTGATACATAAGAAGCCAGTGCGAGGGGTAAGTTAAGACAAAGGAAATAACCCAAGAGAGATTACGCAGAATATAGATATGAGAATGGACCAATGAGCAGTTAGTAGTTGATTGAGGAAGAGCCTAGTTATGGCTAGACAAGAGGATACAGACAAATCAACAGATTGTGCAAGATAACCGTAGTAAACCCCAACATAGTGAATTCAGTCTTGCAGATATGATGTCATAGTCCTTGAGAAATATTCAGATAGGAGTTGGGGTTGTTAAAGGTACCGTATAAGTGTTACAAAAATAATAGACGGTGCCGCCAGGAAGACAGTCAAAAATTTCAGTTCAGAAGCAACCCTACGAGCACAAGGGCGCGGAGGTAAGTAACTAAGGATAATTATAGGTGAGTGACAACATCAAAAATTTCTTCGAGTATACTGTGTAATAAGCTTTTAGCTTTACAGGAGTCTGAGGATCTCCCCTAAGTACTACCACGAAAGACTAGCTTAGGAAATAAGGAAGAGGGCTTCAACCTAAGCATATTAACGTGAAGATGAATTGGTCTGGTAACAATAGTCTCACTACAACATTGGATGCACTCCATAAGAAAGTGGCGCCTATAGTGGCTAATGAATGGAAAAAAAAAATGAAAGGTGATGTTTGAGATCATATGAGGTACAGGAAATTATGGTATTCGTGGGCAATAAGACAATCCAAGTATTCATGCAACAAGTGGCAGAACGACCAGGAAAAGTAATTGCTTACATTTAAAAACAACTGAGAAGGCACAAAAGGAATTCTGTGGTATAGCAAGTTAAAGGAAGGATGTGAGTAGTGAAAATAGATATGTGTAGGTCACAAGCTAAAGTATAGCAGAGTGACAAGATTTTAGGTATATGAGAGTAAGGATAAGAAAAGGTGAGTTAGAAGCTGACAAGAATAGGTAAGACCTCGGTATTAAGCCCATCAAACAAGAGTGCTGATGGTTTATGTATGTTATGAAAAGCTCAGTATAGCTTGAATTAACACGGAGGAGTCTATGACTAGGAGCATTTAGAAGAAATGGAATGCTGCCCTGGTCGTAACATAAGGGTATAATTGTGGTAAATTATAAAAGGATGATATTTAGGCCTTCAATTGAGTAATGATTCAAAGAGAAGAGATTTCATGGATGTCACGGGATTAGAATACCCCCATAAGACGAATCACATTGGGATGCTATGAAATACGGTTATTGAAGTATGGTATCGTCCCTAGGTGGATAAGGAAAGCCACTTTAGATGTTCCCCGATGAGACATGAGACCTAGTGACAATGTATTACGTAGGAGGTTTCAAGTTGTCAGTGGTGGATTATAGATCAACATTAAGGTAAATCAACAATAGATGGATAAAAGTTCCAAAGTATGAGAGGATACTATGATGCAATTATTTAGATGAACAGTAATAAGGAAACATTAAATGACTTAGATTTATACCTATAGGATAAGCGGTGAGAGCGTAACCTGGAGTTGGGTAGCAGAGCTCGGTAATAATAAACCGAAGTAAGAGTTAGGATATAGTATGACCTACCTAGATGTTGTAAAACCATAAGCATAGATAACCGAGGCTATGAAGCAAGGTATAGCAATAGTCGTAAGTTCGACTAAGTACCAAGCGAAGAACTTTAGTGCACCTATAGATGCCTAGAGGGATATCTTGTCAAAGTTCTGTATATGTTCACAAAGTGAGGCCTAGAGATTGGCTAAAAGCTGGAGGAAAAAGGAGAGAAGAGTCGCATAGGAACACATACAAGTACACGGTTGTACATGATGCATGACAGAAGGTAACAACAGTTACGAGATTGGAAGAATTCCGACCACAGGTCGTGGTATGAGAAAGAGGCCTAAAGGGGGGAATACCCTGGCCTTTGGATTTATTTACAGAACAGTTTCCTAGATGTCAAGGACAATATTAAAGTATTCGTAAGAGCTACAGGTTATGAGACTGATAAATGCATCAGTCAACATTCGAGGACGAATGTTCCAAAGGGGGGAATGATGTTACATCCCATGTTTTCGTACGTGAGAGTACGTCGTAAGTCAATTGATGTAAGCTAAAAAAATAAGATTGTCATTTAAAATACATAATGAAAGTTCATCATGTTATCTTGGAGGTTACAAATCTTTAAGATCATGAATAACAAGTACCAAAAGGGTTGGAAAGCTTAGACGCTAAATGAATTGAAGAAAATAAGTTTCGTCGAAAGTCGACAAGTTTGGAATGTTATAACATATACTTTTGGGGTGAGACTAGGGTGATTAACATGATAAGAAGGTTAAGTTATGAGTTATTTCAGTCGTATGATAGTCGTGTGTTATGTTTTTAAGTCAAGCGAGTTGTAGAACAAAAGTTGGCAAAGGTCATCACAAGTTACATTCTTAATATGCTGAAATTTAGGTCAAATGTAGCTGCACGTTTCTCCCAATATCCTTGGAATCAAGGAATGAACTACATATAAAATTGAAGATATACGAGTCTAGTTTCAACGCATTAAATCGTTCATCGATACGACATCGGACTAGAGAGATATTCGCATTTTCGCAAGACTGCGCAAGCAGCTCCGATGGGACCTACAAAGTCGGTTTAAACTTCAGCTTGTATTTAAGTCATTTATATGTCAATTTAACTCATTTTTCTCATCCACAAAAGTTCCTAAACCCTCCTAAATGCTCTCCAAGGGTTCCTCCATGATTCTAGGGTGAAAACCTAAGATAAAAATATGAATCCAATGCTAGAAATCCCGTGGTGCTTGCTAGATCGTAGTTCTTCATCTTGTAGCTGTTTTGGAGGGTTCTTCAAGGGTAAGTAACTTCCGATTTCATACGGCCTGATCTAAAAATATATAAACTGTGCACTGCCAGAGGGTCGAATGGCGCGAACCATAGATGCATCTATTTAATCTGCCGAGGCGTCCGCCCTGTTCCACAATAGATAAACACATTGAAATAGTTAAGTCAATAATTCATCAAGGAGAAATTATTCAAGAAAAGGCAAGTTTCTCTTTTAAAATTCAAGAAATGATATCTAGTCTTTTATAAATTCATTTACACGTTCGATATGTTTAAGCATTTTTATATTTGTCAACAAGGTTGCATTTATTACAAGTAAGCATGCTTCTAGGTCCTAGACTACCCGGACATAAGCATAATAGTAGCTACGCACGGACTCTCGTCACCTCGTGCGTACGTAATCCCCACGATTAGCAGCACATATTCAATTAATTCACCTATGGGGACAATTCCCTCTTACAAGGTTAGAAAGGAGACTCACCTCGCTCCAAAGTTCCATAACCGGCATTTCACGCCCTTCCGAAGACTCAAATTGATGCACAACGCTCCAAAACTAGTCAATAATTATGTAAACTCATTTATATATGACCACTTACTCATTACAATCCAATTTATAACAATTCCTAACCCCGATCAAAAAGTTGACAAAATTGCCCTCGGGCCCACGTGCCCGGATTCCGAAATTTTTCGAAGATAAAGTTTACCCATAACCTCACAAACTCAACTATATAATTTACTCTCAATTTCATACCCAAAATCATGGTCAAAATCCAAGAATACCAATTTCTAGGTTTTCCTCAAAATCCCAAATTTCTACAAATTTCCTTGTCTAATTCCTTATATAAATCTTGTATTTAGTCAAAACTGGTAGAAATCACTTACCTCATGTTTGGTGATGAAAATGGCACTTCAAAGTCACTCCAACATCGGCTCCCATGGAAGAAATGAAGTGAAAATGAGCCAAAACTCCGATTTTAAAAGAACACTGCTCAGGCGACCCTTCATCGCGAACGCGGAACATCCCTCGCGTTCGCGAAGCTCAGAAATCTCACGCCCAGAAATCCTTCTCCGCGTTCGCGACCCGTTGATCGCGTTCGTGGAAGCCAGCTGCCCAGACCCATTGTGTTCGCGTTATCCTCTACGCGTTCGCGTAGGCCAAATGGCCTTGGGCCCAGCTTCCCTCTTTTCTTCTACGCGTTCGCGATCGCCCATTCGCGTTCGCGTAGACAACTCAGCCCACCCCTTCGCGTTCGTGACCTCCACTACGCGTTCGCGAAGGCCAAATCCAGCAGCCTCCCACCTTCCTCTTCGCGAACGCGGGACTCCCTTCGCGTTCGCGAAGAAGGAAACCAGATACCGGCAATCAGCAGCAGCTTTTTATCCAAATTCGATTCAAAACCACCCCGAAATACACCCGAGGCCCCCGGGACCCCGTCCAATTACACCAACTAGTCCCAAAACACATTACGGACTTGCTCGAGGCCTCAAATCGCATCAAACAACCTAAAATCACGAATCACTCCCCAAATCAAACTTGATGAACTTGAGAAATTCAAACTTCAACATTCGATGCCGGAACCTATCAAATCACCTTCGATTGACCTCAAATTTTGCACACAAGTCATATTTGACCTTACGGACCTACTCCAACTACCGAAATCGGAATCCGACCCCGATATCAAAAAGTCCACTTCCGGTCAATCTTCTAAAAAACCTTCAAATTTCTATCTTTAGCCAAATGGCTCCAAAATGACCCACGGACCTCCGAATTCACTTCCGATTGCGCTCCCAACACCAGAATCACCATACGGAGCTATTCCCAGAGTCGGAATCCCAAACGGACATTGATAACAATGAAATGCACTTCAACCCAAACTTATGAAATTCCTCCAAAATCCTAACTTCCACATTAGGTGCCGAAACGTTCCCAGGTCTTCCAAAACCCGGTCCGGACATACGCCCAAGTCCGAAATCATCATACAAACCTGCTGGAACTGTTGATATCCAATTTTCCTTGTATATTGTATATATGCAAAATACTTTCAGAATAGCATACATATGCATATATAAGTATGCCCTAATGTTTTATGTATTTCTCCTAATTTTTAAAGGATTTTTTTAATCAATTTATGGTCCTATTTTGACAGTACAAAACCAATAGTTGTTCGTCAAAATTATTATTTTGGTGAATAACTTATTTTTTTCTCACATTTATACCAAAATATTGCTAAGGTAATTTTTGCGCATTTTTAAAATTTTATTTAGTAATTTTAAAGCTAAAATTGCATACAATTGCAATTTTGGCCTATTTAGAGATTTAATAGCATTTTATAATTATGAAACTGGTTCCAGTATTTTTATTTTAATATTTATATATTATTAGTTAATTTAGTACCTTTAATTTATTTCTAGAAATTATCTTACTATTTTTTATAAAATAAAAAGGGTAAAACTGGCTATTTAAATACTAGCCCTGTTTCATTTCAATTATAGCCCAAATCAACCCCCAATTAAAACCCAATTTCAATCTTAAATGGGCTAACCCAATTTCGATTTAACCCGCCCATAACCCAACTAAAACCTACCCGACCCAGATCCCCTCTTATCCTGGCCGTTGATCTCTGAGATCAACGGCCCCTATTCATTCTTGCCTTTTTTAATCCAAACGACTACCCTAATCCCCTCATTTCTCATCTATCACCCGCCTCTAAACACCCCACTCTCTCAAACTCTCTCGAATGTTCTCAAAACCCTAATCGTCTCCTACCGTCTCCAACCTCGAAACCACCGGAATCCATGGCTTCTCAAGCCATGAGAGGCTTAAACTCACCTCCCTTTGCTCTTATACACTTGGTAATCGAAGGTTCGATTCTTTTTTGATTTAGGATTTTCTGAAATGCTTAAAATATTTCTCCGACTTTTCTTTTCCCTTTCTTTGTGTGTATTTGTCTCTACTGTGCTCATACGTTTCCTTTCTACCCCACTTGTTCTTCTGTGCTTTTTAATATTTCGTTTTCTTACTGTGTCTCTATACCCTACTCTCACATATTTATCTCACTATGTTTCCTATATCATGTTCTCGCATGCTTTCTGCTGTGTTCTTGTGCTTTTTCTTTTACCATGTTCTTGTATGGTCTTTTACTGAGTTTTATACTCCGTTCTTGAATGTTCTTTACTGTGTTCTATATGCTCCACGCTTGTGTTTCTTCTACCATGTTTTCCATATTATGTTCCCATGGGCTTTCTACTATGTTCGGGTATTTCTTCTACTATGTCCTGCTATACTATACCTTTCTACTGTGTTCTTTGATATTTTCCTTCTACTGATCCTTGTTTAGGTTTTTCTGAGAAAAAACTTTCTTAAGCATGTTTCTTCTACTCTTTCTACTGTGTTTGCATGTGTTCTCATGAGTTTCTGAAAGAAACCCCTGAGCCTGTTTCGACTATTTGCTTCCTCATCTCTGTATTTGATTCAAGGTGGAAACCCTAGAATTTGGGGGTTCTGCCGAGGTTTGGTCATGTGATTGAACTAGGGTTCTATTTTAGAACCCTTGACTCTCTCATACTAACTTTTGAGTTTTTGAACTAAGTCTGAACTTCTTTGCTTACATACAACTCTAAACTTTTAAATTTCTTCTACACTAGACTCTTCTACTGATTGGCATGACAGTTCTTTCATGTTTAAACGTGTCTGTATGCTTTATATGTGTGATAAATCTTTCTTCAAAGAGGTTTTCAAACTAGTGATTGACTCAGAGTTCCTTTTTAATAGGTCTAATTGATTGTTTACCGATTTTCCTTAAGTGAAAACCTTTTCCATCTTTCTGACTTGGTTCATTCATACCAAATCTCAGACCTTGCGATTTCTTGGCTGTTATTGATTTTCTTTCCTTAAATTGTACAACCGTGTATTTCAGAGACCTTGCCCTTAAATAACCTTTATGTATTTACCCTTAATTGCATGCTTTACACAAGTGTTTGATTAATTTCTTTCCTTAATTGTTTTATACCCGTTTGAATTTGAATCCCTTAATTAAAGGGAGTCTTATGTGATTGATTTACAATCAGTCTTCAATTATTTTCTAACCTTATTTCCTCATGACTTCCACACTATAAATACACGTCCCCTCTTTTTGCAAAGCACACACGATTAGCACATTTCAGGCCTCACAAATTCACAATCTCTCTTGAACTCACACTCATAGTTTCTGTCTTCCTGTTTGCACTTTGGCTTTTACAAGACTACTGCTCTTCTTACTTGTTTCCTTGAAACTGGTATGTCCTAATTTTTGTTTTCAGCATCACCCCAATGTGTTTACTTACAGTCTTTATATCCATGTCTACTTTACTGTCTATGTAGAGTTCAATATTTAATTTATCGTTCCTATGTTCTATTGCCTGTTTCTACTGTGAATCTTTGCTCCCTATCCCATTACCCCTATGTGTTTGTGACTAGTGACTTAGGGCATGGCAACAACAGTTGTTGTCCATGAACTGGGTTCTGAATCAATGAGGTCTTAACCTCTAAAACAGGCTGGAGGGTATGCCAACACATCCTATTGCTAGGTATGCCCATCAGCCTGCTCTTCTTGTGTTCTTGCAAATTCCCCCACTTCCCTATGCCCCTATGTGCACTGATTTTAAGCTATTCCCTTTTCCTCTCTCCTTTCATATTTCCCCTTCTGCACTTACACTCTCTCCTAGTTTCTAAGTTCTGCCCCTCTCTTGTGAGCCTTGCTTTGGGACCTTGAGTTCCCTCTGAACTTGGACACCTGAGGGCTGGCCCTTCCACACTGCACTATGTCTTAATCTTGTATTATATTTGGGTGTGAGCACTCGGAGTCCACATAAGGCTCTTAGGGAACTCTGACACACCCCAAATGAGAGAAAGGCTTTTGAAATCGGATCTTTGGAGTTGGTTCATCTCATGTTTCAGACAAGGAGCCTGAATTAGGCTTGGTTGTACTTTTAATTTATGATGTAATTTTTCTTTTCTTATTCCATTCTGGGCTGTAATAAATTTGTAATAAACCTGCGGGGATGTTTAGTGAAAAGGGAGGGGTGACTATGCATGAAAAGGGTAGATAACTTGCCTATTGGAATCTCTAATTTCAGTGGTTTTATATAGTTACCATGCCTATAAGATTTCTGCACTTTCATATAGCTACCATGCCTATAAGATTCCTGTACTTTCATATAGTTACCATGCCTATAAGATTTCTGCACTTTCATATAGTTACCATGCCTATAAGACTTATGCATTTTCATGTAGTTATCATGCCTATAAGATTTCTGCATCTCATTTAGCTATCATGTCTATAAGAAACTCTGCATTCTCATTTAGCTATCATGTCTATAAGAAACTCTGCATTCTCATTTAGATACCATGACTATAGGGATTCTGCACTTTCATGTAGATATTATGTCTATAGCTTCTGCACACGCACGTAGAGAATACGCCTATAGGTCTTTTATGATTCTTGCATACCCGCTTTTCACTAGGCAAACATGTTTATAGGCCTTAAGTAAAACAATGCAATACCTAGATATCATGTTATAGGATTTCTGCACTCTTCTATGTCTATAACAATGTTCTAAGTTGGCAAACACATAGAAAGTATGCCTATCGGGGTTCTAATTCAAATCTGAATAGCCTCACTCGCTTATGAGTTTAAAATTAGCAGTAATAATGCGTTATCAACAGTAGAACTCGTGTTTTTCTAAAATTCGTTTTTAACGAGAAACTTCCCTTTAAATCAGCATGTAATCAGTTCATTTTCTTATTTCTGAAATCTGTAGACATCATGCCCATAGGTTTTCATCTATCACTTAGGCAAACCTTAGGGTAAAAGTTATAAAGTGCAACAGTCTTTATTAATTATAACCAGCGGGCAGGTCTAACTCGGACTTCTAATCTGAAAATATGTGAAAAATCAGCTTGCTTTAACTTTTAAGTTTAATCAGACCCTAATCAGTACGTGCAAGACATGCTAAACCATATGCCTTCTCTGATCTAAGGAGTTCTGTTTGAGCCTTATGTGTTTGAATGCCTTTCCCATATTTGCTCTATGTGTTTTGATTGTCGCCCTAGAATTTTGTCCTTTTAAAACTATAAAACCTCATACCCTTTCCCTTTAGGATTAGTAGTCCCAAATGCCTCCGGGACTGATAGGATTGGGGCGGGTAATAGCATGCAATAAGTAAAACGAGACCATCCCGCGTTTAATACCTTAATGGGGTGGGAAAGGGTAGATATGGATATGATGACCACGCGATAACACCACGTGTATAAGTGGTTACCGGGTGTTGTGTGGGGTGATCCATATTATTTATAAACCTAGGACCCCCCCCCCTCTTTTACCTGTTTATTTCATTGTTTATTTTCAAATTTCTCAAACTATTTTTTCTCCTCTCAAAATTCAGCTTTTCTTTTGTTTCTTTTCACTCCATCTATTTGCAACCTTTATGTGAAAATACCCTCTTATTTGAAGCCTTATTAGTCTACATGTTATTTGTACCCTAAAGTCACAACAATAGCTTGGCCGGGAACCACACTAGTGGATTCTGAGGGGTTCCTAACACCTTCCCCTTGGAATAATTTCAAGCCCTTACCCAATCTCTGGTTATCCAAACAAAACCCTTCTTAGTGTCCTAATGCACTTTAATCATTAGGTGGCGACTCTTCACTTCTCTTAAACCCAATTCCCAAAAGGGAACGAGTTGTCCTCCCAAATGTCATAAATCCGATTTCCGCGGAGGGAAAATGGGGCATCGACAGGAACCTTTGAATCTCGATCCCGAGGTCGTTTACTCAAAAATCCAAATCTCAGTCGATTCTTTCAACTTAAAGCTTCCGAAATGAGAATTCTCTTTCCAAATCAACTCCGAACTTCCCGAAGTTCAATTTCGATCATGCGTACAAGTCATAATACCTGAAATGAAGCTGCTCATGGCCTCAAACTGCTGAACGACGCGCTAGAGGACTGGTCGGGTCGTTACATTCTCTCCCACTTAAACATACGTTCATCCTCGAACGTGCTAACAACTGCGCTGGAGTTGTCTGAAATCACAGTTAAACACCTTGTGCACCTACCCCGTGCTACCACAACTCAGTTGATCACATTACCTCGAGCAAATCCGAAGATATTCTCTTCTATTCAAACAAGTGAGCCTTGTCACACCTCCTTTTTTACCACCCGAGAGGGGATATAAGGGAGTTTTTCCATTCAAAATGGGATTATTTTATTTATTTTTCAGAGTCGCCACTTGAAATAATTTAAGGTGTTCCAAGTCACCGGTTTATTTTGGAATCCCAAATCGAGGAAATTTTGACTTTATTTTAAAAGTCTGCGAAACCAGAAATTCTAGATAAGGAATTTTGTTAACCCGGGAGAAGGTGTTAGGCACTCCCGGGTTTCGTGGTTCTGATTTACTACATATTTTAAACCTATTGTGCATTTTTAACTTTATAACCACTTTTATTTATTGAAACCACTTTTAGGATTTATGGAATTATTTCTTGAACAAGTTACGATTGTCGTACACTTGTTTGTTTGATACACATCGCGAATCATGTCACGGGAACTGTACCCACGATCTACAACATGTTCAATTTATATAAAGTTATTAGAAGTTGTGGCTGGGTCACATAAATGTACCCCCGAATCTAGAAATTAGTTATCACAACTACGTCACGGGAAACGTACCCGTAGCTATGCTGATTTTGTTATAAACACGCTTAAAGCAAACTACGAAGATTCATTTTTAATATCTAAGTTACAATGTTAGTGAGGACCATGGATGATCTAATTATGGATGGCACACCTCAATTTACTATTTTTAAAAGAGATTTGTATTTTTTTTCTAAGGCAAATTAAAGATGCTCCTATTTAAATCTAATTAAAAACTAGTTATCACAACCACTTCACGGGAACCGTACCCGTAGTTGTAATAGTTTAACGGTGTGCCTAAAGCATACTACGGAATATTCAAAGCGTTATATATACTAGTTGGTATTAGTATGAGGGCCATGAATTATGGGGTTTGATTGCAAATGGCACACCTCAATAAAAGAACGTTTTAGCAAATTTCACTATGTGCGAAAATCTCTGAAATGGGTCCAAGACAAAATGTCTAGGATTTTCGGAAGTCATTGGGACTTCAAAACTATCCGCCTTCCTCTGTTAGGCCCAGCCATAAGCCCAATAGTTTTAATAATAAAAAGAGCCTTGGCAGTTTGTATATTTCAATTCATCATAAACAAATTAGCAAAACTAAAACGCAAGAAAATAAATACAACCAAGTTGGAACTCAAAACGGGTGAATTGAGTTAGGATATAAAATCATAAATTCTAAATATAGGAATATGGGCCAGATATATGATACCATTTTATAAACCCTCGAATGATCTATTGAAACTCCTTATTGGGCTGATGACTGATGTCAGCCAAGCCCAACACAATAGATTGTTACATAGAGAAGCCCTTTATACAAATGGCCATATGAATGAAAATGAATCAACATGC
Source organism: Nicotiana attenuata (assembly GCF_001879085.1). Lineage (NCBI taxonomy): Eukaryota > Viridiplantae > Streptophyta > Magnoliopsida > Solanales > Solanaceae > Nicotiana > Nicotiana attenuata. Next base: position 87,511 of record NW_017673438.1, read on the forward strand.
CAAAAATGCGGATAAGACAAAAATTTTAATACTCAAACTTTCTAATGTATACAAAAATTACTCTCAAATATTCTGCTAGAACCCTTTACTGGGCTGGCGACTAACTTCAGCCAAGCCCAATACAATAAATTGTTTCCAAATTCCTTGTACAAATAGTCAGACTTGTGATAATTAAATAACACAACCAATATACAAAAGGAAATCAGCGACTATCTAATGTATATGAAATCAAATAACCAATTAAAACTTATACATGGTCTAATTAAATCTTCAGCTTCCAAACCCTTTTCTAGCAATTTTAAATCCTTTCTTTTAGCTTTATAGCTTACCCATCTAACCAATTAGTGGTCAGATCTGCAAACTTCAGCCAAGTTGTCAATAGTAAACAACTTTCAAATCTTCAAATTAAGACAAATCTACATCTCTCATATAAAGACTACCATAATAAAGCTCCTGCTACTTACAATTTCAATTTGTGTTCAACAAGGACATGAAATTGATGAACTTCTTAAACTAACAAGCTAAACTTATAATAATCATTCAGAGATGAAAGAAGAACAAATTTATCATTTCTTTTTAGCATCATTTCTGATATAAAATCAGCCTCAAACAAAATGAAACTCCCAACCATGAATCAAGTATATGAAGGACAACAAACAGGACCTTCAACTCAGATATCATACATACATGACATAGATTCAGAGAAAAAAGTTCAAGTAGTTTACATAAATTAGAATATCAACAAGATTTCATTCAAGGAAAACTCAGAAAAAAAAGCATACAAAAGATCAGCAAAAGTACCTATCAAAAAGGAAATAACAACCAAAAGAATGCAAGGAAATCTGCAGCTCCTAGCTCAAGATCAGCAATAACAGCAGTGAATAAACCCTTAAATTTTGTTTCAGCTTCTGAAAACCCTCAGCAAAACCTCAGAAAATAGAAAGAAACTCGAAAAGATTTCTTCAGAATCTTTTGGAAAGAGCTGGTTTTCAGCCGTTTGTGTTTTTTCCTTTTTTTTTCTGTGCCCTAATGATTGGAAAGAGGCTCTTTTATAGAGGGGATTTAGGGCAACAAAATTAGATTTTCTTAATTCAATCCCACTTCTCTTCAATTCTATTTTTGTTTACTTGGACCCCCATTATTTAAACCATTCAATCAATTACCCCACTCCCCTTTTTTCCTATAACCTTCCTAGGTAGTTATCCAAAAATTCTCTAAGTTAAATCCCCATATTAACTTTCCAGCTCTTTTAAAAGTAGACTTGGGCCACCGGACAGGCCTCAACAGGTCTTGGACCTTTTTTGACCAAATCCCTTATCTAATGGGCTTGCCCGTTGTGTACAAGCAAGCCCAAGTCTGAGTCGAACAAACAAAAATCAGAGAAAAATGACATCCAAACATGAGGACTAAGACAGTATTTTTTGAATTAGAACACATTAAAAAAAATGCAAATTAAAAGCTAAATCACTGACTAGTCAACAAAACGCCAAAAAAACTCCAATTTGTGCTAAGACATGTTTGATTCGAGCTTATGACATATGACAATCAATTGAACTTACAGAAGGGAAGAAAAGGGTATACCAATTGAATCAAACAAAGCTCTGGTATCCTTGAGAAACAAGGACGAATCAACTCGAACTCCGGCGAGCAGGAATCTCGGCCAGACAGTGAGAATTGCAACACGAATATTAGCCGAACTTTCGTCCATGGCCAATGATTCATGCAGCAATCCTCACCATGTACCAAGAAAGAAACGAGGCAGAGGTGGCAACGAACTTAGATGAATAGTGGTCAATCGCCTGGAATCCAGCCAATTTGTGAATGTAGGGCATTTAAACAAACCTTTGCGTTGAAAGAAATGGGGAACGTAAATAGGTTTCACCATGAATTGAGGATTTAATCTGGAAAATTAGGGCAGAAAAGAAAAAGTTTGGATTTTTATTCCTATATCTACAATTCAGAGAAATTGGGTGGTCTTTTGGAGAAAACAACGACGGGATATGGACGAGGAGATGATGGAGGTTGGATGGTTAAAATTTGGAGGCGTTTAGAGGTGCTCCGCCGCCGTGAGACGATTTCCGGGCGGCGGAGAGACGGTGGAGTTTGGCGGCGTTTCTGAGAGAGAAAAGGGACTTAGGTTTAGCATTAATGAGACCAATTGGATTAATGAAGACAGGGGAATTTGGTCGTTTAATGGGGCCAGGGCTTCAAAACGGCGTAGTTTTGTCATGTAACTACGTCGTTTCGGTGTAAAGGGGGGCTGACCGGGTAAGATTTTTGGGCCTGGGTCTGGATCGGTTTGGGGGGGGGGGGGGGAATTTGGGCTGATTTAGGGGTATGAAAACAAGCCCAAATTTAAATTAAAACTCCTTCAAAATTCTCTTCTTATTTCCTTTTTCCTTTTTTTTTTCATTTCTTTAATTTAAAAATCCTATATTAAATTTCTAAAGTAGTCTAAAAATATGAAATTAAACTAATTACCTAATTACAAAAATTATAAAAATCACTTAATCCTAAATAAAAGTGAAAATTCAATAATCTAAAAATAAAAAGAAAAAAATATAAAAATGGGCCATTTTTGTGATTTTCATTTTCAATAAAACAATTAATTAATGAACTAATCCTAAAAATATAAAAACAAACCTAAGTACAATGCATGGTATTTTTGGCATTTTTTCATGATGATTTTTTAAATAAAATTAAACGTGCACAGAAATGCAAACAATTAAAAAAATTCTACAAAAATTCCTAAAAAAGGCAAATAATTAAGAAAAATCTATTTTCTTGGGATTTTATAGGAGTAGTTCGTATAGGGCAAAAATCACATGCTCACAGCTGCCCCTCTTTGCTCGGAAACACGAAGGGTTTTCGGGCAAAGATAAAATGAGCATCTACGAGCGATTTTTGCCCATTTGAAACTCCATGAGAAGCATCTTGAAAAAGCCCGACCGAACCCTGCTTCGGAGGTTGCCTACATATCCTTGGCTATAAAGGAATCCGGTCAGTGTAGTTCTGGAAGTTTTGGTAGCTGGGACTACCGAGAAACTGTGATTTTACTACTGTTGCTGCTGTTTCTGCTTGCTAAGCTCCTTATTACATCAAAATGAAAGATGAAAAGCTAAACTAGCTATGCCTATCAACTACGAGTTACAAGATTCCTATCTATAAACCCTCTAAAGCTTGATCTTGAGCCTTGGTTGGTTCTTCCGGCAGACTCTGATCTGAATCTTGATGCTCGTTAGTTGCAACCACTAGTTCATCTTCTTTAGCTTTTCGGATCAAGGCGGGACATGCAAAGCTTGTGACTTCAACCATAGCTTAGGCAGTCCGCATCTTTTCTCCTCTTCTACACTTTAAAGCTCACTTTTTTTTCTTGTTTCTTCTTTTCTTTTATTTGGGTTGAGACTTCTTCTTTTGGTCATCTCAAACCTTGTACCCCACGGTAAAAACCTGTTCAGGCACCAAATCAAACAAACGAACGAAACTTCTGCCCTAGTTTTCACTAGGAAAATTTCGTGAGTTATTGCAACAAAAATTAAGCTATTCTTTTATTGAAAGCAATTAAAATCGAGATTGTGTATCCCTGAGAAAAAGAGATTAGGGAGTGGAGCCCTATGACTACAATAAAATCAACTAGGGATCGGGGCCCTAAGTTGGAAAGGTTACCAGGTTATGCTGGAAAAATGACCAGGTTATGCCGGAAAGGTATAAGGGTCCTCAGGTTATGCCGGGGAGATCCACGGGTTATGCCAGAAAAGGTTATCGGGTTATGTCGGAAAAGAAAAGGTCCTCGGGTTATGCCGGGGAGGTCCACGGGTTATGCCGGAAAAGTCATCGGATTATGCCGGAAAAGAGAAAAAGGTCCTTGGGTTATGCCGGGGAGGTCCACGGGTTATGCCGTGGAAGGTCATCGGGTTATGCCGAAAAATAAAAAAGGTCCTCAGGTTATGCCGAAGAGGTCTACGGGTTATGCTGGGGAAGTCATCGGGTTATGCCGGAAAAGAAAAAAGATCCTCGGGTTATGCCGGGAGGTCCACGGGTTGTGCCGGGAAAATCATCAGGTTATGCCGGAAAAGAGAAAAAGGGTCTTCGGGTTATGCCGGGGAGGTCTACGGGTTATGCCGGGGAAGATCATCGAGTTATGCCGGAAAAGTGAAAAGGTCCTCGGGTTATGCCGGGGGAGTCATCGGGTTATGCCGGAAAAGAAAAGGGTCCTCGGGTTATGCCGGGGAGGTCCACGGGTTATGCCGGGGAAGGTCATCGGGTTATGCCGAAAAAGAAAAAGGTCCTCGGGTTATGCCAGGGAGGTCCACGGGTTATGCCGGGGAAGGTCATCGGGTTATGCCGGAAAAGGAAAAGGTCCTCGGGTTATGCTGGGGAGGTCCACAGGTTATGCTGGGGAAGGTCATCGGTTATGCCAGAAAAGAAAAAGGTCCTCGGGTTATGCCGGGGAGGTCCACGGGCTATGCCGGATATGGTCACCGGGTTATGCCGGAAAAAANTTAGGGAGTGGAACCCTATAATGAGACTACCAGGTTATGCTGGAAGCGACTAGGGGATAGGACCCTATGTTGGAAAAACGTAGCTAGAGATTGGGGACCCTAGGCTACCATGATTTTGGAATTTTTCTTCTTCTTGTTTTCATTTTTACTTTTAATACTTTATTCAAAAGAACGCATGAAGAGTTTGAAAGGGACTTCCCTTTTTGGTTTAACTTCTGCTATAGGACCATTCTGGTCTCTGCACATTTTGCTTTTATTGCACCTGCTTCTTGCGAGGTTATCTTAGATTGCACCTGTTTTCAAATCAAAGAACAATTTGTCAGTTTGAAACGGTGGTTGGTTTTGTGGCCTTGATTATTTTGATCACTTGATCTCGGCCCAACTCTTTTGCTGAAATCCTTTACTGCTTGCTGGCTTTCTGGAGATCGATTTCTCTTCTAAAGCCGGGTATCTTGACTTTTCCCAAAATTTCACATGACGGTTAACCCGTGGGGCATGGTTTTTTCTTATTTTGCCTTTACAGTAGCTTGACTTTAGATTTACTTCCTTTTTAAGAGTTTCCGACTCTAGAGCATCAGCCATCAAGGCCAGTCGAGATCGACTTGAGGCACCTACTGAGGCTGGGTGCTTTTCCTTGAATTTTAGCTTTTGTTTAACAGAAACCTGTAAAACCAATCTTGCCATCTTTTCTTTCGATTAGTTTCGGAAGAGGATTAAAACCGAAAGGGATTCAAAGAAAAGTAAAGAAAGGACAGGATAATGAATTTAAAGAGAAGTGTCCCTTTCGGGGGAGGAAAGAAGGACTTATCTGGAGTTCATGCAGACTTCAATATACATGACATGCTTCTTGGACTGGATATCCGATCTGTGCAACTATCCAACTTCTCGTAAACCCATTATGACCTGTGTTTCAACACCGGGAAACCTTGCCAGGACTCTTTCAGTGCCAATGGTTGTAAGGGATTCCTTCTTCTCGATCCACGGCGCCCTTTGCGGGTTTTCGCCATTTGACCTCTTTTATTTCTCTTCTCACTGTCGCCTTATAGTGCTCTTTACGAGTTTTCACTAACAAGACTCTTTCATTTTCAATTTCTCTGCTTACCATCGTCTTACGGTGCCCGTGTGGGTTTTCACCAATAAGACTCTCTTATTTTATTTCTCTCATCTGGCTGTATCAGATCCAAAGCAGCCGCACTCTCCGATTCTTGAACATTCTCACCGCTTGATCAGAAGGACTTGAACAGGATTTAGGGTAAAAAGAGTTTTGATTGAATTACAACTTTGGAACCTTTCTGGCGAACCGTCGCCGAACCATTATAACATCTGCCCCAGTTTCACTTTTGGGGAAACTTGGATTTTTGTTTTGGTGTGACTGAACCCCAGAGAGAGGCTGCCTACGTATCCTTTCGGAATCAAGTCGAACGTGTTTCAGGGAAAACTTTTTTTTTACGTCTTCGGGTTCCAAAGAGGGTAATCAAAGAAAGGTAACCGACTCAAAGGGTTAGCAAAGGGTAGAAGTGTTTGCGGTAGCGAGAATGAAAGCCTTCGTCATCCCAATCGGATAATATTGGTGCCACAGAAAGATTAAACATAGTACTTTTTGACTGCGTCTGCATTTACAGCTGTTTCGGGATCATTTCCTTCAATGTCTCCCAAGTACAATGCCCCTTTTGGCAACAGTTTTCTTATAATGTATGGACCCTTCCAGTTTGGAGCGAACTTTCCTTTTGCTTCCTGGTGGTGAGGGAGAATATGCCTCAAAACGAGTTGCCCCACTTCAAAGTTCCTAGGCCGCACTTTCTTGTTATAGGCACGGGCCATTCTTTGTTGATACAACTGCCCGTGGCAGACTGCGGTCATTCGCTTTTCATCGATCAGGGTTAACTGTTCTAGATGGGTTTTGACCCACTCACTGTCCTCAATTTCAGCTTCAACAATGATTCAGAGGGAAGGGATTTCAACTTCTGCGGGTATTACAGCTTCAGTGCCATAAACCAAAAGATAGGGTGTTGCTCCAATCGAGGTGCGCACAGTTGTGCGATATCCCATCAATGCAAACGGCAACTTCTCATGCCATTGTCTAGAACTTTGAATCATTTTTCTCAGAATCTTTTTGATATTCTTGTTTGCTGCTTCAACAACACCATTAGCTTTGGGCCGATAAGGGGTGGAATTCCGATGCGTGATCTTAAATTGTTCGCATATCTCCCTCATCAAGTGACTGTTCAAGTTTGCAGCGTTGTCCGTAATGATAGTTGTAGGGATGCCAAAATGGCAAATGATGTTGGGAGTGTATGAAGTCCACCACTGCTTTCTTAGTGACAACCTTGAGAGTGATTGCTTTAACCCATTTTGTGAAGTAGTCGATGGCAACCGGTATGAATCTATGCCCATTTGAAGCTTTTGGCTCGATTGGCCCAATGACATCCATACCCCAAGCAACGAACGGCCACGATGCCGACATAGGATGCAGTTCTGAGGGAGGTGCATGAATCAGGTCACCGTGTACCTGACATTGGTGGCATTTTCTGACGAAGCTGAAGCAATCCTTTTCCATGGTGATCCAGTAATACCCTACTCGAAGGATTTTCTTTGCAAGGACATATCCATTCATATGAGGTCCGCATACTCCTGCGTGTACTTCATTCATGATTTTTCCGGCCTCTTGGGCACCCACACATCTCAAAAGGTTCAAACCTGGAGTCCTTTTGTACAAAACTTCTCCGCTCAAAAAGAAACCACCGGCGAATCTTCTAATGGTTCTCTTTCGATCTCCACAGGCTTGCTGGGATATTCCTTTGTTTTCAAAAACATCTTGATATCATGGTACCATGGTTGAACACTTGGCTCCACCTCAACTGTATTGCAATACCCATGCCTTTCTCGGATTTGAATTTCCAATGGTCTATGTGGATATTGCCTGGATATGGCAACATCGAGGCCAAGGTAGCGAGTGCATCGGCTAACTCATTGTGAAATCGAGGGACGTACCTGAACTCAACAGATTTGAACCGTTTGCTAAGATCTTCCACATGTTGCCTGTATGATATAAGCTTGACATCCCGAGTTTCCCATCTCCTTGAGCCTATCGGATAATCAGATCTGAATCTCCCATGATTACCAATTCTTCCACATTTTGGTCTATTGCCATGTTCATAACCATAATGCAGGCTTCATACTCGGTAGTGTTGTTTGTGCAGAAAAATCGAAGCCGGGCTGTGGCTGGATAATGCTGACCAGTGGGTGAGATCAAGATTGCCCCAATCCCGACACCTTTTGCGTTCATTGCTCTATCGAAGAACATTTTCCAAGCATTGGCGTCTTCTGAAATTACCTCAACTGAATTTACTTCCTCGTCCGAAAAGTAAGTACTCAAAGGCTAATATTCATCATCAACAGGGTTTTCAGCCAGGTGATCTGCTAGAGCTTGAGCTTTCATTGCCGTGCGGGTGACATAGACTATGTCGAACTCAGTGAGCAGGATTTGCCATTTTGCTAACCTCCCCGTGGGCATGTGCTTCTGGAATATGTACTTTAAAGGATCCAACCTGGTGATGAGGTAAGTGGTGTAGGCCAACAGGTAATGCCTAAGCTTCTGAGCGACCCAAGTTAGGGCGCAGCAAGTCTTTTATAACAGGCTATATTTGGCTTCATAACTTGTGAACTTCTTGCTCAAATAGTAGATTGCCTGCTCTTTCTTCCCGGTCACATCATGTTGCCCGAGGACGCAACCAAAGGAATTCTCCAAGACTATCAGGTACAAAAACAAAGGCCTCCCAGGTTCAGGTGGGACCAAGACTGGCGGATTTGACAGATATTCTTTGATTTTGTCAAAGGCTTCTTGACACTCATCTTTCCATTTGATCACCTCATCTTTCTTCAACAGCTTAAATATGGGTTCACATGTGGAAGTCAACTGAGCAATGAACCGGCTGATGTAATTCAACCTTCCCAACAAGCTCATGACCTCTTTCTTGGTTCTTAGAGGAGGTAAATCCCGAATAGACTTTATCTTTGTCGGATCTGGTTCAATGCCCCTCCGACTGACTATAAATCCCAAAAGTTTCCCAGACGGAACTCCTAATGCACATTTAGCTGTGTTTAGCTTCAAATCACACTTGCACAGACGCTCAAAGAATTTTCTCAGGTCCCGAACATGGTCATCCTGTGTTTTGGAATTAACGATCACATCGTCCACGTACACCTCGATTTCTTGGTGCATCATGTCATGAAAGATGGTATTAATAGCTCTCATATATGTTGCCCCCGCGTTCTTCAAACCAAAAGGCATGACCCTGTAATAGTAGGTGCCCCAGGGTGTGGTGAAGGCTGTCTTTTCCGCATCTTCTTCATCCACCAAGACCTGATGATATCCAGCATAACAATCCACGAAAGACTGTATCTCATGTTTGGCACAGTTGTCAACGAGGATGTGGATGTTTGGCAAAGGAAAGTTGTCTTTGGGACTTGCTTTGTTCAGATCCCGATAGTCGACACACACTCGGGTTTTCCCGTCTTTCTTTAGCACTGGGACCACATTAGCCAACCAGGTGGTGTATCAGACCACTCGGATCACACCTACTTTCAATTGTTTAGTGACCTATTCTTTGATCTTGTCATTAATATCAGTTTTGAATTTCCCCTGTTTTTGCTGGACAGGGGGACAATCGGCGTAAGTTGGCAATTTGTGCACCACTAGGTCAACACTTAATCCTGGCATATCATCGTAGGACCAAGCAAACACATCTTTGAATTCAAACAAAAGTTGGATCAGTGCATCCCTAGTTCTTTCATCTGTGTGAATGCTTATCATGGTTTCTTAGACCTCTTCTGAACTACCCAAATTTACTGGCTCGGTTTAATTTAGATTTGGCTTAGGCTTATTCTCAAATTGTTCCAATTCTCGATTTATTTCCCTAAAAGCCTCTTCTTCATAGTATTCCGATTCTTGATTCATTATTTTACAATTAGACAGCGTGTTTGGATCTGGGCATGAAGTTCGCAAGCATGTCATATTATTTAAAGCCGCATTATTAGAACTGAAAGAAGAAATAAGAAAAAGTAACAAAAATCAGAAAGAATAAAGAGAGAGATTCATGAACGGTGAAATATTGATTTCACTTCATTGAATTTTGAAGATAACAGGGTTTACATTGGAATTTAAAGACAGTAAACTAAAAGAGACACCCGAGTTACACCCTGGGATAACTCGTGATGTAGAAAAGGTGGCAAGACTGGACTACCGGGATTCCCGCCTGACCGGGAATGGAGTAGCCTTCCAGTTTTGCAACTTGGCATTGGGCCCCATATACAGCACCTCAGCGGTGCTCGAGCCTTCTCCCGGCTGAACCATGTGGGTTTCATACAACATCTGCCTCATAGCTCCACATATTTCTTCAATCTCCACGGCCGTGAAGGCATCATCTTCCTCTTTCGTGTATTTGGGCTTGATGACTGTTTCGAACAGATGCGGGATTGGCTGAGGCAACACCCAACCATTGTTCTTTCTTTCATTTGCCCATGTTTCATCAGCTGCCGTGGCCTGAACACCCACACCAAAGAACTTCTCGCTAGCATCCAGAGTGATAGGTTCTATGATACCTTGCGATGATGTCTCGAGCCCCTTCCCGGGCTTATATCCATGCCTGATCATTCCTTGGCAACCATAATTGACGCATTCGAGAGAAGGGGTTGAGGACACGGGCTTCCTTCTTCACATTGGTCTGCGACCACAACCTTGAAGTCTTGATAGACTATATGTTTGCTACCTTCCCTTGCTTCAAGACATGGGACTGACGGGTCCCTATAAATTGATTTCTTGTCCTCTCCGTGGACCACAATCTCCTGATCTTCATATTCAAATTTCACCATCTGGTGGAGAGTGGAAGGTACGGCTCGTGCCGCATGAATCCAAGGCTTTACCAAGAGGAAATTATAAGAAGTTTCCATGTCTAGGACCTGATATATCACCTCGAAATCCACAGGACCAATAGTCAAAATCAAATCGATCTTGCCTATGGCATCTCTCTTTATGCCATCAAAGGCACACACACAGACATTGTTAGGCCTGATTCTCTCAGTTCCAATCTCCATTCTTTGCAAAGTTAAAAGAGGGCAGATATCAACTCCATATCCGCTATCCAGCATGAATCTTTTCACATAGTACCCCTCACATTTAACTGTCAGATGAAAGGCTTTGTTATGGGCAGCCCCTTCAGGGGGCAAATCATTCTTGCTAAATGAGATCTGATTGATTGCAAAGAATCTTTCTGCCATCCTTTCCAGTTGTTCAACAGTGGTTTCAATCAGAACATAAGCTTCATTGAGGGTTTTCATCAACACTTTCTGATGCTCGGTTGAGCACACCAGTAGGGACAAGAGTGAGACCTGTGAAGGAGACTTCCGGAGTTGGTCTATAACCTCGTAGTCCGCAGTTTTCATTTTACGGAAGAATTCTTCGGCCTCCTCGGCACTAACAAGCTTCTTGGGTGGGAAGCGCTTCTTCTTGGCCTTGTTCAAATCCTCCAAGTTAAGGTATTTCTCAGCTAGGTTAGTTTCATTTGCTTCCCCTAGGACCTCTTTTCCCTTGTAGCTCACTATCGCTTTGTTGTAATTCCATGGGACGGTAGTGGGGTCTGTCATGGGCTTCTGTAGTGCGCAGCCAATAACCACGGGCTCATTCAGCCTTGGTGAAATTACTGGCCCCCGTACCACATAGGTCCCTTTAGGCACGTACATCTTAGGTCCCTTGTTCAGCTCGAACCTTTTTGGAGGGCTCAATGTCATTCGTTCTTTCCTGTGACCCCGGGGAACATAAAGAATGGCATCTTTTGGGGGTACTACCTCAGTTTTGGTTTCCACTTTCTTTTCTGCACTTTGAGGGGTGGGTTCATTCTTCTTCTCCCCCTTGTCTTGCTTTGCAGCAGTCTTTGGTTTCTTTTCGACATCAGCGATGGAAATGATGGCTTTCAAGGCGGGAACAAACTCCTTATCTTCACAGATCATCCCAATGACTGGCCCGTTGTTGTGAGCCGGTAATGGGTTGTTGGTCACATTAGGAATTTCTTCATCTTTCAGCACTATCCGTTTTTGCTCTATGAGATTCTCAACTGCACTTTTTAGGGTCCAGCAGTCTTCAGTGTCATGTCTTTCCACCCCAGAATGATAGGCGCATCGGGTACTGGGTCTGTAGGAAGGTGACTCTGGGTTTTGTCTATTCGGGGGCACGGGTTGTAGCAAACCCATTTGGACCAGTTTAGGGAAAAGGCTAGAGTAGGATTCACCAATAGGCGTGAAGTTTGTCCTCCTGGGTGGCTCCCGAGCACAGGCATTGTAGGGGAAAATTATTTTGTGGAGGTCGGGGATTATATTGAGCTTGGTGGGGAGGGTTATTTCTAGGAGGTGGAGCTCTATTTTTGTTAAACTGTTGTTGTGGCAGAGCGTATGGCTGGGCTTTCATCACTGCGTATGGCTGGGGGGCCATAGCATAAGCCACATCCAGGTGGGGATATTAATGCTGTAGGGTACTTGGAGAGAAGTAACTTCTGGGTGGATGGGGGTTTCTTGGACCTGAAGCCGCCATTGCCACTTCTTCCTTCTTCTTTCCGTTCGCTACACCTCCGGACCCGCTTTGAATTGCTTGGGACGTAGCTATTATGGCAGATTGGCTCAATATGCGCCCTGTTTTCAGACATTCTCGACCATCTCACCAATCTTGATGGCCTCAGCAAACAGTTTCCCCATTGCAGACATCATGATTTGAAAGTAGTCAGCCTCTTGGGCTTTTAAAAAAACACTAACCATTTTAGTTTCATCCATCGGGGGCTTGACCCTGGCCGCTTGTTCACGCCATTTAAAAACATATTCTCGGAAACTTTCTGATGACTTCTTCTTGAGATTCGACAGAGAATTCCTGTCAGGAGCGATATCTATGTTATACTGAAACTGCCTGACAAAATCGCGAGCTAGATCATCCCAAATGTGCCAACGGGATATATCCCGATCCATGTACCACTCAGATGCAATGCCCACTAGATTCTCTCCAAAATAAGCCATGAGAAGCTCCTCTTTTCAGCCTGCCCCTCTCAGTTCATTGCAGTACCTCTTATGGTGATCTATGGGGTCCCCGTGCCCATCGTACTTCTCGAACTTGGGAGTTTTAAAGCCCAGGGGTAGGTGGACATGTGGGAACATATACAAATCAGCGTAGGACACGCTCTTTTGACCACTTAAGCCTTGTATATTCTTAAGGATCTGTTCCATGCTCCTCATCTTCCGAGTGATTTCTTCCTGCTCGGGGTTCTTTATAGTTTTCTCCTATCCCGCGGTAAACTCATACCGGGGCTGTTGGGGGTAGGAATTGGTAGTGAAATGGGCCGTTTTTGGTGGGAAGGATGGTACTTGAAAAGTGAAGGATGATGGATCAAAGTTTGGCCTGGGCAAAATGGGTTGTGCCATGGCCGAGGAAGGTGGCGCAGTGAATATGTTGGAGGCCACACCTGAAACCAACACCTGGGGACGAACCTCAGAAGGTGTTCCAGCAAAGTGGGCTGAGATGGTAGGATATCCAAGTGGAGTGTTTGGGTAATTTATTGGGACATTAGAAGTTCCACTTGCCCTGGGAAGTAGTTCAAGGAAATCAGGTATCGTACTCGGTGCCTCTCTACCATTGGACCAGGCGTCCCACATTTCCAACATGCGGAGACGCAGAACCCTGTTTTCCTCAGCAGCGGCTGACTCTGAAGTTGGGATGGCCGAGATCGGGCTATCCTCTGGAATAGGAACTGTTGGCAGATGACTCTCTGATGATATTTCAACACTTTCTTTTGATCTTGTGAAGTAGGGATGTGAAGCCAAATTACCACAAAACCAACCACCTTAATATAGAACCTACTCAATAGCAAACACAACGAACCGGTTAGTGTGAGCCAATTAACACATAGGGAATCGCACGTTGGGGTGTGATGCACCTATACAGTTAAATGCGTTTCTATATGTTTTGCAGCGGTTGCGTGTTTCATCCCGACTTTTGTTTATCTCCCCAACTTTTCTTTCTTTTGGCGCTTTTCACCTTTTGCTCTCTTTTGCACTTTGTCATCATTTTTCCTCCTTACTCTTGTCTTTCTCTTTTTTTTGTTTTCTCTCTTTTTCTTTTATCAAAATTATTCAAAAACATGACCAAATCCGATTAGGATTGCCTACGTATCACGACGCCGCGTGAATCAGATCATCACGTAGTTCAAGGAATAAATGCGAAAAATAAAAATAAAGAAACATTTTTTGGGGTTTTCCAAATTCTAATAAAAAAAAAACTTCTACTTTTCTCTATTACAAAAGACTCCACCATACTTTTCTAGGAATTTAAAAACTAAAAACAGACTCGAAACATACTTTAAAACTAGAAACTGAAATACAGACTCAAAATAAAAATCAAGAGTACATAAGTGCTTCTAAAGTTGATCCGGGGGCCCGCGGGATATCAGTCGGTCTTTCCACGGGCCTATGTGCAAGGTCTCCTTGAAGACGATCCAGGTCATTCATGATTTGTCGAACAAAGGTCATTACTGCGGAGAAAAAGGTGGTTTGAGTCATGTCTTCGCATTCATGGCACTTTGTGACGATGTAGTCAACAATTGCTCTAACTCTTTCCCTGATGATACCCTTTTCTTGGAGCAAACGCCCGATTTGCTGAGATCTATCTTCTAGTACTTGGGCATCATGATGGTTTTGACCCTGCAGCTGTTGCATATCTTCTTCTAGCTGGGACATTAATGCATAACAATGTTCCCTTTTTGCCTTAAAGTTCCTAGCTTGTTTGGCCGTCTCATTTTCGAGGGAAGTTAGCTTTTTCTTCAAGTTTGTAACTTCTCCCTCATATTTCCTTTTCAACTGTTGGACAAACTCTGCCCGCCCCTCTGCGTTCTTTGCCAACTGTGCCTGGGCCTTTGCCAAATCATCCTCGTACTCAGATACTTTCCTCCTAAGACCATTTATTAGTCTTTCATCTGCTCTGCTTCTTACTTGGTTTTCGGCCGCTATTCTCATTTTCTAAATTTGGGCTCGGAGGGCTTCATTCTCTTGGGTTAACTTTTTCTTCTCACCCTCATCTGCGACAGCTTGCACATCACTATCAAACTTGAGATCCCTGATTTGCCCTTCCAGCCTGCCTATGGTGGCTCGGTATTCATTTTTTTTTGTCAACCACTCCTACTGTTCTTGTGAAGCTTCAACAAATTCTTGAAGGTGGGGTCTTTTAGCCGGCCTTCCGAACTCAACTTCCCTTTTGTACCAAGCAAGGTAACCAGATGAGACTTCACCTTTGGACAGATCTCGTACTTGGGTATTCGCCGTCAGATATTGACACTCACTCCAGATCTGGCGAACTACTGCTTCATGGAATTGACCATCAGAACGGATCTCGACTGCGTGGATGCTGAGGTTTTCATCTTTGGGCACTATTTGACATCTCCCCAGTTGCCTCAAAACACGATACGGGGCATAAGGCTGGATACTTCTGAGACCCATCAGGAGGAAGTGGGGACCGGAGGCTGGCATGTATATGATTTCATCAACAGGAAACTACCCCAACGTCCATTCTATCTGATTTGCAGTGATAGAGTGGAGGCAAGATATCTATTCTGCGACCCCCTCTGGCATTTTGAAACCGTCGACCTTTGTATAGAATTCCTCTATGCAACTTTTCCCTGTCGACCCATAATTCAGGTACCGAGGACGATGACATAGATGCTCGATCATCCACATTTGTAACAACAAGTTGCACCCCTCGAAAAAGTCAACTCCGGCCTTGCAGGCAGTGAGGGCTCGGAATATTTCTGACACTATCATGGGTTCAAGGGTGCTTTCGGCATTGGTAAGCAAGGTGTTGACGACCCCGGCTATCCGTATATCAATATTTCCGTGCTTTCTAGGAAATACTAGCAGACCCAAAAATGCCTCAATGAAAGCGACACATCTGTGCTCTTCCCATTTCAGTCGGTTCCCCTTACTGCAAATTTTGCTTTCTGGATTGTTGAACCCCCCTATGTGCCCGTATCGCTGGTATATGAACTATGGAGGGGAAAACCCGG
This sequence comes from Nicotiana attenuata, assembly GCF_001879085.1. Taxonomy (NCBI): domain Eukaryota; kingdom Viridiplantae; phylum Streptophyta; class Magnoliopsida; order Solanales; family Solanaceae; genus Nicotiana; species Nicotiana attenuata. The sequence continues at coordinate 103,100 of NW_017673438.1, forward strand.
CTGCCAAATCTGGGTATTGGACCCCCCTGCTTATCTTTAGCAAATCTAGAAACTTGTGCGGAGTGATGGCTCTTGGAGCGACCAAATATTTGTGTCTCAGAGCTTTAGTATTCCCAATATACCCGGCCATCTCTTTAAAGGTGGACGTGAGTTCAAGTCCGAGAAATGAAACACATGTGAGCGGGATCCCAAAATGTAACCAAGGCTTTTATTATGTCTCCTCTAGGCTTGATCTTCAATAAACGGTGAGACCCCCCAAGTGACGATTGACGACATCTTGTCCTGATTTACCCAGATCTTGCCACCACATGTACATCTCCAAAGGAATTTTGGTCATGACCTTCATTGGCAGATTTTGATTTGTGCTCATTCTGCACATTTAAATTAAGGTGATTGGTTTAAAACAAAGCGATTTTTACAAAAGAGGTCAATTTTGCAAAAAATTTAGATAACACGACTACTTTTGCAAATACAGCCCTTCAGCACTTCGCAAAGGAGGATTTTAGGGTTGTGCTTGCTAGGTAGCAGAAATTCACAAAGAAATCTTCGGTGGATATTCTTGCAAAAACAGCCTTCCGGCGCCCCGTCGGAGCGTTTGGCTTATTTAGACAAATACGACATTTCCATTTTATTTTTGACAGCAAATGATAACATTTTCAAATTTTGGGTTGTTTTGCAAAAACGGGGTTGGACCCGATGGGGGTTGCCTACGTATCCCACATCTGGTGAGAATCAAACCCGCGTAGTTCGGTCAGTTTTGTCATAATAAAATAAAGAAAAGACATGAATCTTTTGAAACCAATTTCTTTTTCCCTTTTTTCTTTCTCTTTTTTTTCAAAATTTCGGTAGAGTTTCGGCATATTTTGGACACCAGGTTTTTCAACAGCGGGTAATTATCTCTCTCATACCTCAATTTTATTTTTTCTGATCTTCTCCCTATTCTAGCAACCGGTCAACATGCAAACCGAAGAAAATAATTGTACAAGTAGCACGTAAAAAATGCATCAGGATGGTCTTTTGATTCTAGGGTCCACCTGTCCTAGATGGACCCAACCCCTGTGTTGAGTCCCCTAAGTCAAATGCACATCATGCAAACAAACGTTCCTACTAGGGATTTGGCATGAGGCTGAATTATTCTAAGTTTAAAACCTAGATATATTGTTCTAGACTTTGTGTACCCGAGCGGACAACTCGAGCCGAGGAGGGGGCTACGTACCTGGAACCAAATAGCCATCCGGCTTTGTAACTTGTCCGAGCCTCTTTCTTACTTAAGGTGTGACACTAACAGAAAAGGGAGTCCCGCCAGCATGCACATCCCCAAAGATGAGAAGAGAAAGGTTTCGTAACAGTTTTATATACAATTCAGTCAATATCAAAGCGGTAAAAGCAGCATTTAGCACATTAGGTTCAAATATGCAAAAATCAGATAATAAATAAAGCCAACTATAACAATTATTCTAAGCTCGAATTCTTAAACCCTGAACAAAAGTTCTGGGTTCTAGATCCCCAGCAGAGTCGCCAGAGCTGTCACACCTCCTTTTTTTACCACCCGAGAGGGGATATAAGGGAGTTTTTCCAATTAAAGTGATATTATTCGAAATGGGATTATTTTATTTATTTTTCAGAGTCGCCACTTGGAATAATTTAAGGTGTTCCAAGTCACTGGTTTATTTTGGAATCCCAAATCGAGGACAACTCGACTTTATTTTAAAAGTTTGCGAAACCTGAAATTCTAGATAAGGAATTCTGTTAACCCGGGAGAAGGTGTTAGGCACTTCCGGGTTCCATGGTTCTAGCACGGTCGCTTAAACTATTAATAATTGGCCTATTATCTGATTTACTATATATTTTAAACCTATTGTGCATTTTTAACTTTATAACCGCTTTTATTTATTTAAATTGCTTTTAGGATTTATGGAATTATTTCTTGAACAAGTTACGATTGTCGTACACTTGTTTGTTTGATACACATCGCGAATCGCGTCACGGGAACCGTACCCACGATCTACAACATGTTTAATTTATTTAAAGTAATTAGAAGTTGTGGCTGGGTCACATAAATGTACCCCCGGATTTGGAAATTAGTTATCACAACTATGTCACGGGAACCATACCCGTAGCTATGATGATTTTGTTATAAACGCGCTTAAAGCAAACTACGAAGATTTATTTTTAATATCTAAGTTACAATGTTAGTGAGGGCCATGGATGATCTAATTATGGATGGCACACCTCAATTTACTATTTTTAAAAGAGATTTCTATTTTTTCTCTAAGGCAAATTAATGATGCTCCTATTTAAATCTAATATAAAACTAGTTATCACAACCACGTCACGGGAACCGTACCCATAGTTGTTAGTTTAATGATGTGCCTAAAGCATACTACGGAATATTCAAAGCGTTTTATATACTAGTTGGTATTAGTATGAAGGCCATGAATTATGGGGTTTGATTGCAAATGGCACACCTCAATAAAAGAACGTTTTAGCAAATTCCACTATGTGCGAAAATTTCTGAAATGGGTCCAAGACAAAATGTCTAGGATTTTCGGAAGTCATTGTGATTTCAAAACTATCCGCCTTCCTCTGTTAGGCCCAGCCATAAGCCTAATAGTTTTAATAATAAAAAGAGCCTTGGCAGTTTGTATATTTCAATTCATCATAAACAAATTAGCAAAACTAAAACTTAAGGAAATAAATACAACCAAGTTGGAACTCAAAACGAGTGAATTGAGTTAGGATATAAAATCATGAATTCTAAATATAGGAATATGGGCCAGATATATGATACCATTTTTTAAACCCTCGAATGATCTACTGAAACTCTTTATTGGGCTGATGACTGATGTCAGCCAAGCCCAACACAATAGATTGTTACATAGAGAAGCCCTTTATACAAATGGCCATATGAATGAAAATGAATCAACATGCTCAATTTTGCCTTTTCGATCAAAAATCTTAATACTCAAACCTTATAATGTATACAAAAATTACCCTCAAATATTCTGCTAGAACCCTTTACTGGGCTGACGACTAACTTCAGCCAAGCCCAATACAATAAATTGGTTCCAAATTCCTTGTACAAATAGTCAGACTTGTGATAATTAAATAACACAACCAATATACAAAAGGAAATCAGTGACTTTCTAATGTATATGAAATCGAATAGCTAATTAAAACTAATACATGGTCTAACTAAATCTTCAGCTTCCAAACCCTTTTCCAGCAATTTTAAATCCTTTTTTTTAGCTTTATAGCTTACCCATCTAACCAATTAGTGATCAGATCTGCAAACTTCAGCCTAGTTGTCAATAGTAAACAACTTTCAAATCTTCAAATTAAGACAAATATACATCTCTCATATAAAGACTACCATAATAAAGCTCCTGCTACTTACAATTTCAATTTGTATTCAACAAGGACACGAAATTGATGAACTTCTTAAACTAACAAGCTAAACTTATAATTATCATTCAGAGATGAAAGAAGAACAAATTTATCATTTCTTTTTAGCATCATTTCTGATATAAAATCAGCCTCAAACAAAATGAAACTCCCAACCATGAATCAAGTATATGAAGGACAACAAACAGGACCTTCAACTCAGATATCATACACACATGACATAGATTTCAGAGAAAAAGTCCAAGTAGTTTACATAAATTAGAATATCAACAAGATTTCATTCAAGGAAAACTTAGCAAAAAAAGCATACAAAAGATCAGCAAAAGTACCTATCAAAAAGGAAATAACAGCCAAAAGAATGCAAGGAAATCTGCAGCTCCTTGCTCAAGCTCAATAATAACAGCAGTGAATAAACCCCAAAATTTTATTTTAGCTTCTGAAAACCCTCAGCAAAACCCCAGAAAATAGAAAGAAACTCGAAAAGATTTCTTCAGAATCTTTTGGAAAGAGCTGGTTTTCAGCCGTTTATGTTTTTTTTCCTTTTTTTCCTGTGCCCTAATGATTGGAAAGAGGGTCTTTTATAGAGGGGATTTAGGGCAACAAAATCAGATTTTCTTAATTCAATCCCACCTCTCTTCAATTCTATTTTTGTTCACTTGGACCCCCAATATTTAAACCATTCAATCAATTATCCCACTCCCCCTTTTTTCTAGAACCTTCCTAGGTAGTTATCCAAAAATTCTCTAAGTTAAATCCCCATATTAACCTTTCAGCTCTTTTAAAAGTAGACTTGGGCCACCGGACAAGCCTTAACAGGTCTTGGACCCTTTTTGACCAAATCCCTTATCTAATGGGCTTGTCTGTTGTGTACAAGCAAGCCCAAGTCTGAGTCAAACCAATTGAACAAACAAAAATCAGAGAAAAATGGCATCCAAACATGAGGACTAAGACAGTATTTTATTCTTTTGAATTAGAACACATTAAAAAATGCAAATTAAAAGCTAAATCACTGATTAATTAACAAAACGCAAAAAAAAAACTCCAATTTGTGCTAAGACATGTTTGGTTCGAGCTTATGACATATGACAATCAATTGAACTTACAGAAGGGAAGAAAAGGGTATACCAATTGAATCAAACAAAGCTCTGGTATCCTTGAGAAACAGGGACAAATCAACTCGAACTCTGGCGAGCAGGAATCTCGGCCAAACGGTGAGAATTGCAATATGAATATTAGCCGAACTTTCGTCCATGGCCAATGATTCATGCAGCAATCCTCACCATGTGCCAAGAAAGAAACGAGGCAGAGGTGGCAACGAACTTAGATGAATAGTGCTCAATGGCCCGGAATCCGGCCAATTTGTGAATGTAGGGCATTTAAACAAACCTTTGCGTTGAAAGAAATGGGGAACTTAAAAAGGTTTCACCATGAATTGAGGATTTAATCTGGAAAATTAGGGTGGAAAAGAAAAAGTTTGGATTTTTATTCCTAGATCTACAATTCAGAGAAATTGGGTGGTCTTTTGGAGAAAATAACGGCGGGATATGGACGAGGAGATGATGGAGGTCGGATGGTTAAAATTTGGAGGCGTTTGGAGGTGCTCCGCCGCCGTGAGACGATTTTCGGGCCGCGGAGAGACGGTGGAGTTAGGCGGCGTTTCTGAGAGAGAAAAGGGACTTAGGTTTAGCATTAATGAGACCAATTGGATTAATAAAGACAGGGGGAGTTAATGGGGCCAGGGCATCGAAACGGCGTAGTTTTGTCATGTAACTACGTCGTTTCGGCGTAAAGGGGGGCTGACCGGGTAAGATTTTTGGGCCCGGGTCTGGAGTCGGGTTGGGGAGGGGGGGGGGGATTTGGGCCGATTTGGGGGTATTAAAACAAGCCCAAATTTAAATTAAAACTCCTTCCAAATTATCTTCTTATTTCCTTTTTCCTTTTCTTTTTCTTTTTCCTTTCTTTAATTTAAAAATCCTATATTAAGTTTCTAAATTAGTCTAAAAATGTGAAATTAAACTAATAACCAAATTACAAAAATTATAAAAATCACTTAATCCTAAATTAAAAGTGAAAATCAATAATCTAAAAAGAAAAAGAAAAAAATATAAAAATGGGCCATTTTTGTGATTTTCATTTTCAATAGAACAAATAATTAATTAATTCATCCTAAAAATGTAAAAACAAACCTAAATGCAATGCATGGTATTTTTGACATTTTTTCATGATGATTTTTTTTAATAAAATTAAACGTGCACAGAAATGCAAACAATTAATAAAATTCTACAAAAATGGCAAATAATTAAGAAAAATCTATTTTCTTGGGATTTTATAGGAGTAGTTCGTATAGGGCAAAAATCACCTGCTCACAAGCCTTAGAGCTTAGTTTCAACATCCGAAATTCTCAGCCAGGCCTGCTTTCAACATATGAACACCGTATCAATCACCACATACCTTTGCTGAATTCACACAATGCACCACGTCACTCACAGGACCATAATAACATTCCCCGACCATAATAGCCAACTTTCCCCCAATCTGATGCTCACAATGCACCTCATGATACATTTAAGTCTTGTTCCAACTCTTTCAATACTGCCACGATGGAAGAGACATGTAGAGATTCATAACCAACTGCCGGGTCAACAAATCATTTAGGATACACTCCTGACAAGGACATTACCTCATTCTGAACCAAATAATGATCTTTGCTCTTTAATATCTTTCATACAGTCCGATTGAACTGATCCTAGATTCAATAACCTTGTCTCACCCAGTACAAACTACTCAGGCAACAAGCCACCCCAGACATGACCAAAAGTCTCATATGATGCCACAATGTGCCAATAGGCTACCAACTCGAACGCGATACATAAGGAAAATGAACTCTGGAAGGGACTACTCAAATCACGCAACTAATATGAACTTTCCTCAGAAAATGGGGAAACAAAACACACAGAATAGAATATAAGGGACCATAATTATCATTACACTGTTGCGGCGTGCAACCCGATCCAAACAACATATCCATGGTGGCGTGCCACCCGATCCACACATAAAATTAACATAAGGAGATACACATCGAGCTAAATTGCTCACTACAACAACATACCGAATATCGGTCACAAGCACACTAAGTGCATAATACCGTCCTTGAGGGGACATATAGCTCCATAAGCTAACAAACTCAAGCACAACTGAGGTGCGATATATGTTCTGAAACTAAAGAGCCATACTACTCACATAACACCATCCCTACACGGAACCTCAACACATAAGAAATTACCAAGCCTTCTCGCAACTCACACGACACAACATAGAATTACATGAAATAACCGACGACGAATTAACATCCAACGTCCGAATACTCCTCCATAAGGAGAACTATGCTGAAACGAACACATTCGGCCCGATATAGAGCCCATATTCATATTCAAATCCATCCACAGACCTCAAGCCGATTCTGATCGTACCGAACTAGGCCAATAATCTTTTCTGGGTCCATAATAACCCCTTTTTCCCATAACACACAAGAACAACCATCATAAACGAAGTAATTCACCACGGTCCACAACCCAATAAACTAAGTGCCCTCCAGGCATAAATCCTCAAATTAACCATATCGCCACATTCTTCATAATTGATTTCATCCTCCAATCAATCAAGTGACTACATGCCACACTTATACAATCTTCCCGTGGGACACGCTCCCATGATCTTCCGTAGCAGATAACAAGCATGCATATCCATGCTACCGGCCGCCCTAACGCTGAAAAGTGATCAAAATCCATAACCAGGATGCAAAGCCTCTCTCACAAAACACCGATCCCAGTTGACGCTGAAGACAATGCCAGCTTACTCTAATCATTCAAAAAACCCTTTTATTCTCATCCGAGCTCGTGACATCCTTGTCAACACCAAACCGCAACCTTGAACCTCACTTTCAAATTCCATACCGCTCACTGCACCTAACAAGCCAGCATGCGATAGTACAAGAATTTCACCACAACTCCTGAACCACTAACATGGTAACACTCCCTCACATGGAAGCTTTTTACTTAACTCATTCCAAGAGAACCATAGAAACACACGAGTGAATTCTCAGAATTGTAGAAGATGCAATTCTTCAAGTAGTGGCCTAAGCCACCAATATGCCAATTCAATCATGGCTAACCAATCCAACCCCTTCCAATTTGTCCTTAATTGCCATAGAATAATAATAACTTCATTCAACTCGTAACGCACTCAACCCGAGCGGACTTGTAACACGAGAACATGTTGTCTCAAATCCCACGAACCATCTCATACATTCCTTGTGCGCATACTCGCATCTCGATTGGTACATCCATTCTGATAATTCCTCTACGAATCCGAAGTCTTTTTCTCCTTTTCCTCCCAATGCTACACTGCAATTCAAAACATCATAGAACATTCTGAGCATCTTATCATAAGCTGCTTCATAGGCCCAATTCCTAAACACATTGCGGGCTCGAATCCTTAGGCACCGCATTTTTAACCTTTGAATTAACTAGGACCGTTATTGAGAGTCACCCACTCTGACATGGTCCCGATTATAATCAACTGCAAGGCTCCGCTAGCCCATGACCATCCTCTCAAAGAGGCACCCGGCCGAATCACTTTCCTTGCAACTTACTTCTACGTGAAGCATAATTCCTGAGCCTTCCCAAAGCTCGAACATGAATCGATGATGCCAATTATAGAACACATTCTTCAATTCCTTTGCTCAAATTACTACTGATGTTCTCTTTCCTTAGCCGAAACAACTTACCAATACGCCGATAACCCAAACTTCACAAAAGATAATCATACAACCCAATAGTAGACGGTGGGACTCTCCCACTTAGCTTGAAGCCACCATTACGCAACTCCGGAATCCAACAAGATTCTTTCTTCATTGTTGACATGATCTAGCACAACCAACCCACCAAGCTCTTCGAAATCTTTCCGTAAAACCATTTATGAATACTTTGAATCATTAACCATATTCACATGTCCGACCTCTTTGCCAGATAGCCAGTAGGATTCTTCGCAGAGGCTTCGCCAACCACGCAACCGCTGATCTGCTCACAGGAGATAACCCACCTGTGGAGATTACACGCCGACATCTTTCAACGCCGCTGCACGAGGCACAATCACTACGTCATCCATAACCCATCAAGAGCCCGTGCTTATCCACCAATTGTACTAGTTCGTTCACTTCTTAGGGACATCAACTAAATGTGCAACGGTACCTCCAAATCCAAGGCCATGTTGTATCCTTCTTCATATCGAGCAACTCCTTTCTGTTGTATCAAATCTCCCGCCGTATAATAGCCGATATTTCAAATTAAGTCCGTAGACCCAGTCACTGTCTACTGAAACTCCCAAATCAGTCCAAACTTTCCTTAAGGGTGTAGTTATCCTGCCACTGAATCCACATACTACTCTGCCACTCTCCCACTTTGGGAAGACTCACTTCTTTAAGAAACTACTCGACCTCCACTTCTTACACCTGGCCTTCTAGAAGTTTAACAACCGCATGACACTTCCCACATGTTCTTCCTCCTCCTTTGCTGCTCAGCTGGTGCCTTAGATTAAAATCTATCTCAGTAGCACTTGAACCAATAGAACGCTGCTAACTTTAAACCTTTTCGAAGATCATCCTTTCTCGAACCGTCGACATTAAAACATCGATTCAATCCTGATCTACCACACCCCGCGATCTTTGACTGCCGCTTCTTCAATACTATCTCACAATATCCTGCCCCAAGGGCAAATTGTAGAAGGTCTTAACACCGTCGAACTTAGTACATTCAACAAGGACAATGGCACCTCATCACCGATGAAAATTCCACCACGCTCGCAAATCCCAAGCCTCGTTACTCCATCAACCCAAATCTGAACATTCTTAGCCCGATTGCCTTTCCCCCGCCGGGAATTAAATACCGAAGCTCTAACCATGCACTGAGTAAACCTCCCTTCAAGTCATTCACTGCCCCGACACGTAGGCAAGCATCCTACCATCACATCAATACTACACGACATCCGTTCATAAGCATCATGGCAACTTGTGCCTAGCCTCAGAGCTCTCAGAAGTATAGCTACTGAGCTGAACGACAGAATATCCATCCCACAAGGCGACGACAATAGCTTAAACAACCACGTAGGGAGAAATATCCCCCACCACATTCGTAGTACCATTACAATTACTCACTCGCCGATTCATGACCAGCGCTTCGCGTCGCATAAGATTAATTGGGAAGGAAACAAGGCATAAGCCTCAAAGGAATCAAATAGCACGATGAGGAAATCAAGAAGGGAAGTGCTCCTAAAAGCCATCTAGCCTCCCGAAGATAAGTACAGACGTCTCCGTACCGATCCACGAGACTCTACTAGACTTGCTCATGACTCGTGAGACCTAAGGGAACCTAGTGCTCTGATACCATGTTGTCACGACCCAAAATCCACTAAGGGTCGTGATGGTGCCGGACACCACTGTCAGGCAAGCCAACACTATTTAACTAGAGATTTCTCGTTTTAAATATTTTCGAAACCACTTCTTTTATACATTTAAACAATAAATAATAAGTTCCACTGAATGAATACTAATATCTTTATCAATTTTGAAATACTGAATAATCCCATAGACATCCCAGAACCCGATGTCACAAGTGCATGAGCTATCTCTAGGAAACAATATAATACAGCAACTGCCCGGAATACAAATAGGACAGAAAGTAAATATGGAAATCTGAAAGAGACTCTGCTTGCTACGGGTCGTCTCGAGAAGTGCAGCTCACCTAAGTCTCCGTATCAACCATGCTGCTACGCCCACTAGGCCGCTAGAGATGCATGTACCTGTGCAACAAAAATGCACAACAAGTGTAGCATGAGTACGAAAACAACGTGTACTCAGTAAGTATCCCGCCTAATCTCGAAGAAGTAGAGAGGAGAGGTCGACTTCGACACTTACTAGTGGTCCAATAATGGTACATCAATAATATGACAAATCGAGGATTTATATAAACATGATTGTAACTCAATAGAGTGAAACAAGTAAACAATTCTTTCTTTTATGTGAAATTTCCAAATTTCTTTTTTCATCATTTACACATATATTCTCAAGCCGGGAAGAAGCAATATCAATTTCAATAAATTTTAAGGCAAGCAATACAAGCATGCGCAAATCACGTCGAGGTTGTACGACCCGATCCAACAATATATAAACTGTGCACAGCCAGAGGGTCGAATGGCGCGAACCATAGATGCATCTATTTAATCTGCCGAGGCGTTCGGCCCGTTCGACAATGGATAAACACATTCAAATAGTCAAGTCAATAATTCATCAAGGCGGAATTATTCAGGAAAAGGCAAGTTTCTCTTTTAAAAGTCAAGAAATGATATCTAGTCTTTTAGAAATTCATTTACACGTTCGATATGTTTAAGCATTTTTATATTTGTCAACAAGGTTGCATTTATTACAAGTAAGCATGCTTCTGGGTCCTAGACTACCCGGACATAAGTATAATAGTAGCTACGCACGGACTCTCGTCACCTCGTGCATACGTAGCCCCCACAATTAGCAGCACATATTCAATTAATTCACCTATGGGGACAATTCCCTCTTACAAGGTTAGAAAGGAGACTCACCTCGCTCTGAAGTTCCATAACCGGCATTCCACGCCCTTCCAAAGACTCAAATTAATGCACAACGCTCCAAAACTAGTCAATAATTATGTAAACTCATTAATTTATGATCACTTACTCATTACAATCCAATTTATAACAATTCCTAACCCTGATCAAAAATTGACAAAATTGCCCTCAGGCCCACATGCCCGGATTCCGAAATTTTTCGAAAAAGTTTATCCATAACCTCACGAACTCAACTATATAGTTTACTCTCAATTTCATGCCCAAAATCGTGGTCAAAATCCAAGAATACCAATTTCCTCAAAATCCCAAATTTCTACAAATTTCCTTGTCTTAATCCTTATATTAACCTTGTATTTAGTCAAAACTAGTAGAAATCACTTACCTCATGTTTGGTGATGAAAATGGCACTCCAAGGTCGCTCCAAAATCGGCTCCCATGGAAGAAATAAAGTGAAAATGAGCCAAAACTCCGATTTTAAAAGAACATTGCCCAGACAACCCTTCATCACGAACGCGGAACGTCCCTCGCGTTCGCGAAGCTCAAAAATCTCACGCCCAGAAATCCTTCTCCGCATTCGCGACCCGCTGATCGCATTCGTGGAAGCCAGCTGCCCAGACCCATCGAATTCGTGTTATCCTCTACACGTTCGCGTAGGCCAAATGGCCTTGGGCCCAGCTCCCCTATTTTCTTCTACGCGTTCGCGATCGCCCATTCGAGTTCGCGTAGACAACTCAGCCCACCCCTTCGCGTTCGCGACCTCCACTACGCGTTCGCGAAGGCCAAATCCAGTAGCCTCCCACCTTCCTCTTCGCAAACGCGGGACTCCTTTTGCGTTTGCGAAGAAGGAAACAGATACCAGCAATCAGCAACAACTTTTTATCCAAATTCGATCCGAAACCACCCCGAAACACACTCGAGGCCCCCGGGACCCCGTCCAATCATACCAACCAGTCCCAAAACACATTACGGACTTGCTCGAGGCCTCAAATCGCATCAAACAACGCTAAAATCATGAATCACTCCCCAAATCAAACTTGGTGAACTTGAGAAATTCAAACTTCTACATTCGATGCCGGAACATATCAAATCACCTCCGATTGACCTCAAATTTTGCACACAGGTCATATTCGACCTTACGGACCTACTCCAACTTCCGGAATCGGAATCCGACCCCGATATCAAAAAGTCCACTCCCGGTCAAACTTCTCAAAAACCTTCAAATTTCTATCTTTAGCCAAATGGCTCCAAAATGACCCACGGACCTCCGAATTCACTTCCAATCGCGCTCCCAACACCAGAATCATCATAAGGAGCTATTCCCAAACTCGGAATCCCAAATAGACATTGATAACACAGAAATGCAATTCAACCAAAACTTATGAAATTCCTCCAAAATGCTAACTTCCACATTAGGTGCCGAAACGTTCCCGTGTCTTCCAAAACCTGGTCCGGACATACTCCCAAGTCCGAAATCATCATACGAACCTGCTGGACCCTTCGAATCACAATTCCGAGGTCGTTTACTCAAAAATCCAAATCTCAGTCGATTCTTTCAACTTAAAGCTTCCGAAATGAGAATTCTCTTTCCAGATCAACTCCGAACTTCCGGAATTCAATTCCTACCATGCGTACAAGTCATAATACCTGAAATGAAGCTACTCATGGCCTCAAACTGCTGAACGACACGCTAGTGCTCAAAATGACCGGTCGGGTCGTTATATTATCTCCCGCTTAAACATATGTTCATCCTCGAACGTGCTAAGAACTGCGCTGGAGTTGTCTGAAATCATAGTTAAACACCTTGTGCACCTACCCGTGCTACCACAACTCAGTTTATCACATTAGCTCGAGCAAATCCGAAGATATTCTCTTCTATTCAAACAAATGAGCCTTAGAGCTCAGTTTCAACATCCGAAATTCTCGGCCAGGCCTGCTTTCAACATATGAACACAGTATCAATCATCACATGATGCACCGATACAAGATTACATACCTTTGCTGATTTCACACTATGCACCACGTCATTCACAGGACCATAATAACATTCCCCGACCATAATAGCCAACTTTCCCCCAATCTGATGCTCACAATGCACCTCATGATACATTTAAGTCTTGTTCCAACTCTTTCAATACTGCCACGACGAAAGAGACATGTAGAGATTCATAACCAACTGTCGGGTCAACAAATCATTGAGGCTACACTCCTGAAAAGGACATTACCTCACTTCTGAACCAAATAATGATCTTTGCTCTTTAATATACTTCATACAGTCCGATTGAACTGATCCTAGATCCAATAACCTTGTCTCACCCTGTACAAACTGCTCAGGCAACAAGCCACCCCAGACATGACCAAAAGTTTCATATGATGCCACAATGTGCCAATAGGCTACCAACTCGAACGCGATACATAAGGAAAATGAACTCTGGAAGGGACTACTCAAATCACGCAACTAATATGAACTTTCCTCAGAAAATGGGGAAACAGAACACACAGAATAGAATATAAGGACCATAATTATCATTACACTATTGCGGTGTGCAACCCGATCCAAACAACATACCCATGGCGGCGTGCCACCCGATTCACACATAAAATTCACATAAGGAGATACACATCGAGCTAAATTGCTGATTACAACAACATACCGACTATCGGTCACAAGCACACTAAGTGCATAATACCATCCTTGAGGGGACATATAGCTCCATAAGCTAACAAACTCAAGCACAACTGAGGTGCGATATATGTTCTTAACCAAAAGAGCCATACTGCTCACATAACACCATCGCTACGCTGAACCTCAACACATAAGAAATTACCAATCCATTTCGCAACTCACACGGCACAATATAGCATTACATGAAATAGCCGACGACGAATTAACATCCAACGTCCGAATACTCCTCCATAAGGAGAGCTATGCTGAAACGAACACATTCGGCCCGATATGGAGCCCATATTCATATTCAAATCCATCCACAGACCTCAAGCCGATTCTGATCGTACCGAACTAGGCCAATAATCTTTTCTGGGTACATAATAATCCCTTTTTTCCCATAATACACAAGAACAACCATCATAACCGAAGTAATCCTCCACGGTCCATAACCAATAAACCTAGTGCCCTCTAGGCATAAATCCTCAAATTAACTATATCGCCACAATCTTCATACTTGGTTTCATCCTCCAATCAATCAAGTGACTACATGCCACACTTATACAATATTCTCGTGGGACACGCTCCCACGATCTTCCGTAACAGATAACGAGCCTGCACATCCATCTACTGGCCGCCCTAACGTTGAAAAGTGATCAAAATCCATAACCAGGATGCAAAGCCTCTCTCACAAAACACCGATCCCAGGTGACGCTAAAGACAATGCCATCTTACTCTAATCATTCAAAAACCCCTTTCATGCTCATTCGAGCTCGTGAAATCCTTGTCAATGCCAAACCGCAACCTTGATCCTCACTTTCAAATTCCATAGCGCTCACTGCAACTAACAAGCGAGCATGCGATAGTACAAGAATTTCATCACAACTCCTGAACCACTAACATGGTAAACACTCCCTCACATGGAAACTTTTTACTTAACTCATTCCAAGAGAACCATAGCAACACACGAGTGAATTCTCACAATCTTAGAAGATGCAATTCTCTAAGTAGTGGCCTAAGCCACCAATATGCCAATTCAATCATGGCTAACCAATCCAACCCCTTCCAATTTGTCCTTAATTGCCTTAGAATAATAATAACTTCATTCAACACCTAACGTACTCAACTCGAGTGGGCTTGTAACACGAGAACATGCTGACTCAAATCCCATGAACCATCTCATACCTTCCTTGTGCGCATACTCGCATCTCGACTGGTACATCCATTCTGATAATTCCTCTACGAATCCGAAGTCTTTTTCTCCTTTTCCTCCCAATGCTACACTGCAATTGAAAACATCATAGAACATTCTAAGCCTCTTATCATAAGCAGCTTCACAGGCCCGATTCCTAAACACCTTGCGGGCTCGAATCCTTAGGCACCACATTTTTAACCATTGAATTCACTAGGACCGTTATTGAGAGTCACCCACTCTGACATGGTCCCGAATATAATCAACTGCAAGGCTCCGCTAGCCCCTGACCATCCTCTCAAAGAAGCACCCGGCCGAATCACTTTCCTTGCAACTCACTTCTACGCGAAGCATAATTCCTGAGCCTTCCCAAAGCTCGAACATGAATCGATGATGCCAATTATAGAACACATTCTTCAATTCCTTTGCTCAAATTACTACTGATGTTCTCTTTCTTTAGCCGAAACAACTTACCAATACGCCGATAACCCGAACTTCACAAGAAGATAATCATACAACCCAATTGTAGACGGTGGGACTCTCCCACTTTGCTTGAAGCCACCATTATGCAACTCCGGAATCCAACAAGATTCTTTCTTCATTGTTGACATGATATAGCACAACCAACCCGCCATCTCTTCGAAATCTTTCCGTAAAACCATTTATGAATACTCTGAATCATTAACCATATTCACATGTCCGACCTCTTTGCCAGATAGCTAGTAGGATTCCTCGCAGAGGCTTCGCCAACCACGCGACCGCTGATCTGCTCACAGGAGATAACCCACCTGTGGAGATTAAACGCCGACCTTTCAACGCCGCTGCACGAGGCACAATCACTACGTCATCCATAACCCATCAAGAGCCCGTGCTTATCCACCAATTGTACTAGTCCGTTAACTTCTTAGGGACATCAACTAAATGTGCAACGGTACCTCCAAATCCAAGGCCATGTTGTATGCTTCTTCATATCGAGAAACTCTTTTCTGTTGTATCAAATCTCCCGCCGTATAATAGCCGATATTTCAAACAATGTCCGTAGACCCAGTCACTGTCCATTGAAACTCCCAAATCACTGCAAACTTTCCTTAAGGGTGTAGTTATCCTGCCACTGAATCCACATACTACTCTGCCACTCTCCCATTTTGGGCAGGCTCACTTCTTTAAGAAACTACTCGACCTCCACTGCTTACATCTGGCCTTCTAGAAGTTTAACCACCGCATGACACTTCCCACATATTCTTCCTCCTCCTTTGCTACTCAGCTGGTGCCTTAGATCAAAATCTATCTCAGTAGCACTTGAACCAATAGACCGCTGCTAACTTTAAACCTTTCCGAAGATCTATCTCTCTTTACATTACTGTTCTTATTCGCGCTTTCCTGCCTTACATAATTGGTACTTTATTTGTACTGACGTCCCTTTTTCTTGGGGACGCTGCGTTTCATGCCCGCAGGTCCTGATAGACAGGTTGACAGTCCTCCTAGTTGGCTATCTGCTCAGCAGAAGGTGTTGGTACACTCCACTTGCTCCGGAGCTGCCTATTTGGTCAGTATGATTTGGATATGTATTGATTAGTATGGCGGGGCCCTGTCCCAACCTTTATGATGCGTATGTACTCTTAGAGGCTTGTAGACAGATGTCATGTATATGAAAGATTGTATGGCCTTGTCGGCCTATGTTCAGTGTACGAGTGTTCGTTTTGGTCTTATACGACCGTATGTTACATGTATAAGTTTGTATTACATGTTGAGTCGTCCTATGTCAAGTATTCCCTTATGTTTTATTCTTGTTATCTCATGACGGCCTTTCTGGATCATTTACCCATGATAGTATGATAAGAAAGATATGTTACGTTGGTACTCGGTTGAGTAAGGCACCGAGTGCCCGTCGCGGCCCTTCGGTTTGGGTCGTGACAATATTTAGCATTTATTGATATTGTTAAGTAATTTGTGACTAGATACAAGCGAATTAGAAGTGGAACCAAGAGGTAAAGCGGTAGTAGATGCTTAATTTATCCGTGGAATCGAGGTAAGTGTTTGGCCTAACCTTAGCTTGAGGGAATAGGAGTTGTGGTCTATTTGCTATGTGTTTGTATTGAGTACGACGTATAGGTGTGGTGACGAGTATGTATACGTTGGTGTAAAGCATGCCCGTGAGTCTTATATCATGATTTTTGTGAACTTATTATGTACCAATCATGCTCAATTGATGATTAGTAATGTTGAATAAAGCTTATGAAAGTTTCTTGGTAATTGACTATTGTCGAGTATTTTTACTCAAATTGAAGTTTCATTTTGTAAAGAAATTGGTCCAACGAGATTGGTTATAGTTGAATCCCTTGCCGAGAGGTTTTATCGATATTATTGATTCCCTTGCCGGGATGTTATTGTTGATATTGTTGATTCCCTTGCCGGGACATATTGTTCTCTATTGTTTGGGTGAGGAAGAGTATAAAGCACGAAGGGTGATGCCGTGCATGATATTGTGAGAGAGTGTAAAGCACGAAGGGTGATGCCGTGCTGATATTATGACTGTTAATGCACGAAGGGTGATGCCGTGCCATGATTATGTGAGGTAATTCACGAAGGGTGATGCCGTGACGTTTCTGTTGATTCATATGGTGAGGACGAGAGTAAAAGCACGAAGGGTGATGTCGTGCACGTGTTACCGTTTCATTATTCTTGCTGATTTATATATGATGTTCATTATGCTTCCTTATTGATGCTTCCTTATTGGTTTACTGTTAGAATCTGATATTCCCCGCAGCATGTCCCCTTCCCACCTTATTCTATTGATTTTTGTTATTATGTTTCGGTTTGTATATGATTTATCTGCACAGGTATATATGATTATCGTGCCCTAGCCTCGTCACTACTTCGCCGAGGTTAGGCTCGACACTTACTCAGTACTTGGGGTCGGTTGTACTGATACTACACTCTGCACTCTTTTGTGCAGATTTCGGTACCGGACCCGGTGAGTAGCTGAGGTAGCTGCCTTCAGTCCAGTGAGACCAAGGTAGATCTGCTAGCGCCCGCAAAGCCTAGAGTCCCCCTTCCCTGTTTAGCTTTTCTACTATCTCTTTTCATTCCGAGAATAGTTGTACCTTTCTTTCCAGACTTATATTTGTAGTAAAAATCTTAGTCGTTCGTGAATTTGTGACACCAGATTCGTGGGTAGACATGTATTAGAGTATTTGGATGTATATTAACTCTTCCGCACTTTTCATTTGTTAGCTATAGTTACTGTTTATAATTGTTTGGGTTAATTGTTAACGTGTAGAACCTTGATAGTTGGCTTGCCTAGATTTCACAAGTAGGCGCCCTCATGACTCCCGAGGGTGGGAAATCTGGGTCGTGACACTTTCCTATGATGGATAAATGTAAGGTCTTCAGTAGATCATGTGTGTACTAAGACGTGTAAGCCTCTTGTTAAGGAGCCTTAAGGCAAGAATATCTATCCACCCCTATGGTGAAACGCAATGAAAGATTTAGAAGACAGATACAAATTTCAACAAGTAAAAGAAGCAAGATGAAGAAGGGTACGAGGTACCCAGTTATTGAAGATTATCATTATTTACCATTTAGGAAGAGAGATATAAGCATTATGAGTTATCTTCAACGGTAACAGAGGTATGTAATTGGCCACACCGTCTAAGTTATGCCCTTTGGGAGCTATCAAAATACGGTTTAAGAGAAGGACGGAATATCAGAATCCGGGTGGGGTTAGAGTAACCCAAAATGGTGCATGGATTGTTTGCGTTAGTTGACATTTTCGAAGGATATTGCACATATGCTAATAGGTATATATGATTGATTTACTGTTAGAATCTGATATTCCCCGCAGCATGTCCCCTTCCCACCTTATTCTATTGATTTCTGTTATTATGTTTCGATTTGTATATGATTTATCTGCACAGGTATATATGATTGTCGTGCCCTAGGCTCGTCACTACTTCGCGGAGGTTGGGCTCGACACTTACTCAGTACTTGGGGACACTATGCACTCTTTTATGCAGATTTTGGTACCGGACCCGGTGAGTAGGAGAGGTAGCTGCCTTCAGTCCAGGGAGACCAAGGTAGATCTGCTGGCGTCCGCAGAGCCTAGAGTCCCCCTTCCCTGTTTAGCTTTTCTACTGTCTCTTTTCATTCCGAGAATAGTTGTACCTTTCTTTCCACACTTATATTTGTAGTAAAAATCTTAGTCGTTCGTGAATTTGTGACACCAGATTCGTGGGTAGACATGTATTAGAGTATTTGGATTTATACTAACTCTTCCGCGTTTTTCATTTGTTAGCTATAGTTACTGTTTATAATTGTTTGGGTTAATTGTTAACATGTAGAACCTTGATAGTTGGCTTGCCTAGCTTTCACGAGTAGGCGCCCTCATGACTCCCGAGGGTGGGAAATCCGGGTCGTGACACTTTCCTATGATGGATAAATGTAAGGTCTTCAGTAGATCATGTGTGTACTAAGACATGTAAGCCTCTTGGTAAGGAGCCTTAAGGCAAGAATATCTATCCACCCCCATGGTGAAAGGCAATGAAAGATTTAGAAGACAGATACAAATTTCAACAAGTAAAAGAAGCAAGATGATGAAGGGTACGAGGTACCCAGTTAGTGAAGATTATCATTATTTACCATTTAGGAAGAGAGATATAAGCATTATGAGTTACCTTCAACGATAACAGAGGTATGTAATTGGCCACACCGATCTAAGTTATGCCCTTTGGGAGCTAACAAATACGGTTTAAGAGAAGGACGGAATATCAGAATCCGGGTGGGGTTAGAGTAACCCAAAATGGTGCATGGATTGTTTGCGTTAGTTGACATTTCCGAAGGATATTGCAAATATGCTAACAGATCTCCTTGTGAGACACCCAGATGGTGCACTCTAAAATAGTACAACTAGATATGAGTACTACAAAGATAGGTACTGGAAGCCTGGAAGGGATAAATATTATCTTAGTGTAGCTCCTGTACCTAGTAGAGAGAGAACGTTAGGCAATCCGAAGAGCTAGTGGATGGAGCAAAGGGGAGCTAAAAGCAAAATAATATCTTGTTGAAGTTTTCAGAATAAAGTGATAGACAGAAATGTTAGCAGGGAAATAAGAAGAGAGTTAATGAAGCATTATGAGTAAAATGTGGTACATGGATGACAATGGTAGATCCAAAAAAAAGAGAGTATTACAGAGTCTATAGACAAGGAAAGGAAAATACGAGAGGTGATAGGCCTTGAGGCAACAAAAGAGTATAGGTCATAAAGTCATATCCTCGTTTCGAGAAATAAGTTTATGACTCTAACGTGATTACCAAAAAGAAAAGTTAGACCCCAGAGTAATAGAAATCAGTATGGATTGGTGAACAAGATAAACTAAACATGAATTAGGGATTGAGTGATTTGATAATGGGCGGCATCATGAGAATTTCAGATTGCGTTCCGGTGATGATAGAATGGACAACAGAAGAAGATTCATGAGAAATTCAGAGAATGATCATTCAGGAAGACGCTTCCCTAAAGCAAGCATTGCGAGCAAAGTTAAGCTTAAGAGACTGTATATGCCAGTTACACTATGGGTCACCCTCGCGAGTAAGGGAATTTGTTATCCTTGGTATAGAACGATTACCGCAAGGCGAGCAAGGGTCATCGATGATGTGAAAAGACGCCAAAGATGAAGAGGTAAAACATTTATACATAGATCACCGTAGCACTAAATGTTAGTACTCCCCTGGGGGGGGGGGGGGGGAATATGGAGTGATGTGGCATTAAGTCAAAACTAAGTGGTTCTACTAATTATGGAATGGTAAAGGAGGAATGTGATAAAAAAGAGAAAGAAATGAGATTGCACTTATCCAAATCGTGCAGATATGCTATGACTCCAGAACATTATGTAAGTACAACGCCGGGGAGAGGCGGTAAGGGTTTCCCCCAGGATGTTATTGATTAATAAGTGTGAATTAACACTTGAGACATAAGGAGCTAGTCTGAGAGGTAAGTTAACACAAAGAAGTAACCCAAGAGAGATTAGGCGGAATATAGATATGAGAATAGGACAACGAGTAGTTAGTAGTTGATTCAGGAAGATCCTAGTTATGGATAGACAAGAAGATACAGACAAATCAACATATTGTGCAAGATAAACATAGTGAACTCCAACATAGTGAATCCAGTCTCGCAAATAATGAAATCGTGACCCTTGAGAAATATTCAGATAGGAGTTGAGGTAGTTTAAGGTACCGCATGAGTGTTACAGAAGTAAAAGATAGTGCCACCGGGAAGACAGTCAAAATATCAGTTCAGAAGCAACCCTACAAGCACAAAGGCGTGAAGGTAAGTAACTACGGATAATTATAGGTGAGGAAGGACATCAAAAATTCTTTCAAGTATACAATGTAATAAGCTCACAGCTTTACAAAAGTCAGAGGCTCCTCCATAAGTACTACAATGAAAGACTAGCAGAGGAAGTAAGGAAGAAGGCTTCAACCTGAGCACAGTGTCCTAAAGAGGAAGTGGTCTTGTAACAACAGTCTCACAACAACATTGTATGCACTCCATAAGGAAGTGGCACCTATCATGGCTATTGGATGGGAAAAGGAAAAAAAATCAAAAGGTGATATTCAAGATCATATGGGTTGTATGGAATTCCAATATGTGTGGGCACTAAGATAAGCCAAGTATTCATGCAACAAGTGGCAGAACGACCAGGAAAAGTAATTGCTTACATTTAAAGAAAGTTAAGAAGGAACGAAAGGAATTATTCGATAGATGATCCAAGGTGAATTACGTTATGAATGCACTTAAGATTTCAGAGTATTATCTATGCACCATATATGTTGACAATCATACAGCCGTAGAAGACTCCGGTATAAGTTAAAAGAAAGAATTGAGTCCAGATCATAGACAAAGGATTGAATTGTTAGAAGATTATATCATGGATATTCCATAGCATCCATGAAAGGCTGAAGTAATAACTAATACCATGAGCCACAGATTGAAAGATAGCTTAAGACTATATGAAGGGTGATCGGAATGAAGAGGAATCTAGAGAGTTACATCAGCTATGTAAATCAGGAGTCTGACTATTAGACCCTTTTTTTTAAATTGTAATTGTGATTGAGAATATTGTAGAATCGCTCTTAATATCAGAGGTACAAGAGAGATAGTACAACAACCATATTTTAAAACGACTCTACGATAAAGCTAGTTAGAAGAGTACTGGCCTTATATGAAGTCAGTATGAAGCTCCCACCGGATTGTGTATGCACCAGAAGTGCAAGTGTTATAATAGAACTTCAAGTTGTGGATGTGAATTATACCTATGTAGAAAGTAAGTCATGAAAGAGATAGAAGAGGTGAAGCAATATTTTTAGGTAAGTAAGGTAAAGGTGAACAACGTACGAGATACTCAGGTGCAGAAGATTGTGAATAATCCATACTTCAGATAGAGGGCTAGAAGCGTTGGGATTCAGTATCCAGGAAAGATAGCAGTGTCATTAGTGGCATGTCTTCCAGCCTATGGTTTTTAGGTATCGGGAAGCCTGATTAAGAGAGTAAAGAAGTTAGAGACGATGTGATGTCTCGCTTGATGTTCCAGAATGACAAAAAGAAATATATGATGTAAGCAAGCTGAAAGGTTGCAAGTAATATAAATAGATATGTGTAGTAGCAAGCTATTGTATGGTAAAGCGACAAGGTTCTAGAAGACAAGAGTAAGGACAAGAAAGGGCGAGTAAGAAGGTGACGAGAATGGATAAGTCCTCAGGATTAAGCCTATGAAAACAAGAGAGATAATGGTTTCTCTAAGTTACAGAAAGCTCAGTATAGCCTGAATGAACTCAAAAGAGTCTAAGAGTAGTAGCATTTAGAAGAGATGGAATGATGCCCTAGTAGTAGAACAAGGGTGAAATTGTGATAGATAAAGGATGACGCTTGATCCTTCGATTGAGTAATGATTTGCAGGAAAAAAAGAGAGGGATTTCATGAATTATACGGCATGTAAGGTGAATCAAATTGGGATGCTATGAAATACAGTTATGGAAGTATACTATCACCCCCAGGTGGGTCAGTCTAATCACTTCAGATATCCCCCGATGAGACGTAAGCCCTAGTGATAATGTATTACATAAGAAGTTTCAAGTTAGCAATAGTAGTTTGCAAATCAATATTGAGGAATGAACAATGGATGGATAAAAGTTACAAAGTATGAGATGAGATTAGGCAATCATTCTTAAGATGAACAGTAATGAAGGAGCATTAAAGGACTTAGATTTATACATATAGGATAAGCAATGAGAGTAACCCGGAGTTTGGCAGCAGACCTCAGTAACGATAAATTGAAGTAAGAGTGACGGTATACTAAGCTACCTAGATGTAGTAAAGCCATAAGGATATATAACCAAAGCTGTAAAACAAGATATAGCAATATTCGTATGTTCAACAAAGTACCAAGTGAAGAACTTCAAGTATACCTATAGACATCCAGAGGGACAACTTGTCATAATTCTTTATATTTTCACAAAGATCGACTAAATGATGGAGGAAAAAGGAGAGAAGGGTAGCATAGGCGTACATACAAGGAAAAAGTCGTACAGCTACATGACAAAAGGTAGCAACAATTACGAGATTGGAAGAATTCTGACCATAAGTCGTGGTGTGAGAAAGAGGCTTGAAGAGGGGGGGGACATCTATAGGTAGTTTGTCAAGTTCTGTATATATTCCCAGAGTGAGGCCTAGAGATTAGCTAAAAGCTGAAGGGAAGAGTCCCATAGGCGCACATACAAGAAAAAAAGACGTACAAGTTGCATGATAGAAGGTAGCGACAGTTCCGAGATTAGAAGGATTCCAACCACAAGTCGTGGTGTGAGAAAGAGTCCTAAAGGGGGGAATGCCACGGCCTTTGGAATTATTCACAAATAGATGCCTAGATGGCAAGGAGAGTACTAAAGTATTCGGAAGACATAAGTTATGAAAACGATAAGTGCATCAGTCAACATTCGAGTTCCAAAGAGGGGAATGATGTTACACCCCATGTTTTCATATGTGAAAGTACGCCATAAGTAAATTGATGGAAGCTCGGAAAATGAGATGTTACATCCCGCATTTTCGTACGTTCAAGTTTCGTCGTAAGTTTGGAAATGAGGTTATTTTGAGATTATAAGCATTATGCTATTTCAAACAAGTGATGAGTAAATTCATGAAGGACAGAGGGTAAGCAAATCGAAGAAAATGAGTTTCGTTGAAGTTTGGTAATTTGGGATAAAATACGGTCCAAGCTATAATATCCTGTATTTATGTACTAATGCCATACAAGGTACCACATGACCATGATAGCGCGGTGTATAAAGTGTGTTAAAAATGAGTAGTATTTTAAGTAATTTGAGATAATTCTTAATTATGGGGGTAATTGATTAATTACTAGATTAGTGGAAAATTAATAAGTTGATTAGGGAAAGGGGTTAATTTTTGGATAAGTGTAACCCCCCCCCCCCCACGTGGCAGCCCAAAGAAGCATTAATAATGACTCTTAACTCTCATTACAAGGTGGCATTTTAAGAGAGTATTTGTGGCTTAGTGATCCCCTAAAGTGGGGCCCATAACCAAAAGTCTTAAGACAATCTTCCTACATCATTATTTCCTACATCATTATTATGGAGAATGGAGATGTGTGTGCTAGTAACGGAGGCATTATCAAAATGAATTCATATTCCTACATCATTATTGTGGAGGTGTATGTGCTAGCAATAGAGGCATTCACAAAATGGAATGGACTGAATGGACTTTAACTCTCGGAAATCGGATTCTCAACATGAATTCAAATGAAATTTCATAACGATATAGCAGCGTGATATTTGCGATTCTAAGGGAGTATGGTGAAATCTTTCTCAAGAATATCATACGGATATTTCCCTACTTCGATCCGCCATTACGTGTTTTGTCGCAATTGACGTGTATTAGAGGGATTGTCAACAGAATCGGCTTAGGTGTGTTAAGGCTAAGCCCTTCCTTCATTTTGGCATGATCTCTTAACTACATGAGTTTGATAACGAGGCATAAAGAGAAGTTCGTATTCCTAAATTTATATACATTATCCTAGTCTCATAAGTTACAGTATTGTCGCTTATCGGGACTTGATATTCAATTGAGTATTGTCTCCTTCCAGTCAAGAGATATATATATCTATATATATATATATATATATATATATATATATATATATATATATATATATATATATATATATATATATATATATATATATATATACAGTATTTTTACCACCATCGAGCTATAATCGGTGGGCAGGCCCCTATTGGGCAACCTCTGATCAGATACTGAGTTATATACCGAACCTACTATGGCCAAGCGCCTATGAGCGAGCCTACTACGGCAGAGCAGTTACACAAACCGAGCCTTATAAGGCCGGACAACTATTTTACTTACTATACTGAGAGAATTGAGTCAGTATTAGCAGGTAAGTATATATTCAGATTATCTTTGACTCCAGTTACTTTCAGTTATTATATTATCAGTTCAGTTTCAGCTCTCAGTTATTCTGTTGCCTTACATACTCGGTACATTATTTCGCACTGACGTCCCTTTTGCCGGGGATGCAGCATTTCATGCCTGCAGGTCCTCATTGACAGTTGGGCATACCCTTCAAGCAAACAGAGTCAAACATCAGCTTGGTTGGTAAGCTCCACTTCCTCGGAGTTACCAGGTTTGACCCTGGAGTCTATTTTATATATACAAGTTTGATGGGTAGGTCGAGGTCCTGTCTCGACCATGGTACAGTTCAGTTATCTCTAGAGGCTTGTAGACGAGTCCTGTATATTTTATATATCAGTAGATGTTCATGGCGGCTTCATCAGCCTGCATAGTTATATATATATCAACTTTTGGGTATGTTTACCCCATAGATGAGAGAGGCGTTATTTTTAGACGATTCGAAATATGGCTTCATCAGCCTAAGTTGAGGGTTACCCCTCTAGAGTTCATAGTTATAGAGTGGTACGCTCGGGCCGAGTATGGCACCGGATACCGGATACCGGATACCCCTTTTCAGGTTTGGGGCAAGACACTTATGGAGACATCCTTGGAAAGACCTGCAAAGGGAAATGAAATGAGTAAGAACTCAGTGACACAAAAGAAAACCAAGTGTTATTCACTCAGGAACGGAAACTCACCATGAGAACGGGCCTCCCACAGGCCCTTCGAGAGCTCGCGCCATGCACGCTCGGAGTATGGCTTTTGGGATTTGAGGCCCGCGACCCGCTCCTTGAGTCGATGGACTGCATTCAGGACCCGAGCAACAGCTTCATCACAACCAAGCACCGATAAGAAAGAAGGAAAGAAGAGTATAATAAAATGTTGGAAAAACAAAAATTTTACTTACGTTTTGTGTTCCACTTCTCGAGGAAGGGCATGCACTCTACCGGGATCAGGTCCGAGGTCCTTACTCGGACAAAATGGCCTAGCCAGCCTCGGTCCCGATTTTCATCTATGCTCGAGAACGGGGCTATACTATCCCTGCGCGCGAGTTTGACTCACGCCCCCCCCCCCGACCCGTACGA
>NW_017673438.1:129599-136156 GCF_001879085.1 Nicotiana attenuata
ATCCAGCCCTACCCCCCCCCCTACGAAAGACCCAGGGACTATATAGGCACATAAGGTGATCAACAGTGAATGAGCAGCCGTCGATCTTGCTCACAAAGAATTGGAGAAGGATGATGATTCGCCAGAAGTAGGGGTGGATCTGACCAAGGCACACTTCATACCTTTTGGAGAAATGGATGATTACCGGGTCCAATGGGTCCAGCTTAAAGGGATAACTGTAAACACTTTAAGTATCCCTCGACGTGGGTAGTGATATCTTCAACGGGCTCGGGAACCACCACGTCTTTGCCGACCTAGTTGCTATCCTATTTAACCGTGGGGAGAATGTCTTCAGTGATCGAGCAGATGTACCTCGAAACCTTCTCACCCGGCTCGGTACGGGTGAAGGTTTTTCAACCTTAAAATCGGCGGTCACTGAGCACCCGCCAGGAATGAACGTGCTAAGAGGAGGTCACCGTTGGTTCCATGCTGACCGGCCGTGATGTAGAAGATGCTTCTTTTTGGCGAACTATTTTTGAAGTTTTCGCCATTTCTCTTAAAGATAGAGGAAAAAAGAAGAGGAGGAAGTTAGAGCAGTAAGCTTAAATTACTTAGGGTGGAGACAAACAAAATCCTTCACAAAGGATCTCTAGAAATCAGAGTATAAGAGCTAGAAAATGGAGAAATTGCAAAGAAGCAAGGGTAGAAAATTTGAAAGTAAAGTTTGAATGGATAAGGAAGGGAGTATTTATAGTTTTCAAACAGCGGTTCAAATTCAAAAGTGGCCAACCAACGGCTAACAAGCTTGAGACGTGATTGACGAGACGTTTCGATCATTTTGTCGTTTCTGACACAGAGTATCGAGGTGAGAATCGGAAGCTCATATCATTTCTCGTCGTTTATTCTCCGAAAAACGAGGGGACTATCTGTATACGGCCGAAATCGGGCTCTTCTACTGCACGACAGATCGGGCTCGGAACATGAGGGATTGAAAATTGACCACGAGTCCCCTCAAACTAGAACACGAGGTCAGAATGTCCGTCCTCGAGAACATTGAGTCCATGACCTCAGAATCGACCCTAACCCCGAATGAGCTCAAGGAAACACTGTATGTACAACCAAACAGGAGACCGAAATAACATAAGGCCAAAATATCCGTAATCGGTCGGATATTACGGTGGGAATCTCAACACGTATCAATAAGGAACCGGCAAATCCGCATATCAGGAGATTTTTACCTTTTATAGAATTGTACCTAAAGTAGGACTTCTTTACTATATAAAGGGGTCTATTACTTGTAAAAGATCATGATACGCATTCAGAAGCAATATATTGTTATTTTCTCTTTAAAGTTCTTATTCAATTGTGTCTTGACACGGATCGAAATACACTTTGTTCAAGGGTAGCCCACCTCCCAAGGCTGCAAGCCTGCAACTGTTCAATTCATGTGGTTTGAATTTACTTTATCATACTTTATTTCAATTACAATTTAATTTATCGCTTTGTATAAATTTAATCCACGTACCCTTAAAATCACTTACAAATTCAATTTTGAGGGTAAACAAGAGTTAATTATATTAATCGGTATTAAATATATCTTTTTAAGACTGCTAACACTCCTACCCGACAGAAGCTGGCATCGATATTCTTATGCTTAATAATAAGACACTGAATCTCATAAATATCTTTCTCTTATTGAGAACTATGAAAGTTTGCACAAAAATAAACTTGTCAAAAAGTGTTGGTCATGCGATGGGTCCTTATCGAACAATTAAAGAAATTTAAGGAAAACAAAAAAGAAGAAAAAGAGCTTGAATGAATTGTAATATCTACGTTCAGATCATAGCTAGAATATGACCTACAGGAGCAAGAAAAAGAGGAGGAGATAAATGAACTAACAATTTTTTTTATTAAAATGCTAAAGATAAGCAAGGGAATAATTATAAATGCCAAATACCACTGAGAAAGCCTATCGAAAATTTACTTGAACAGAAAAGTACAAAATAGTTGATTTTTTTAATGAAGAGCAGTAATGTACGATACATGTATTACTCAAAAGTTAAAACTGCCAAACTCGCAACCGCCACACAACCGCTTTGAATTTTTAAAATATTCTTGAACTCGTCACACACCCGCCCTGTAGCGCGGAAACTTAAACCCACCCGCCCCGCGTAAGCTTAAATCTGCACCGCCCAACACCCACACCGCTCTGTTTGTCATCCCTAGTTTTGTCTCTCACAATAGAAGAGAGTTTGACGAACTAGTTCAGTTCAGCAATAGGGCTAATGCCATTGGAACTTCTCCTAACACAATGAACCATTCGAAGTCATGTATCCAAAGCATATTCACTTTTATTGCACTGCCTTTTTGACAATTCTGGCAAGCCACACAATCTCTTGTTGGTTCGACACATCTCCCGTTGGCAATATTACTTTTTGGTAGAATGAATTGCTAAGGTCAATTCTTCATGGAACAAGCCGGTTAATCCTGTGTTCGAAATAGAAAAGGAAAAAAAGTTCAAATTTATCCCACCACCATGAGAAAAGGATCAAGTTTACCCTCCATTAAGAATATTCATGTGATGGCAAATGGTCGGGTTGGGTTGGATTTGGGCGGGTAAAAAATGGGTTGGGAACCCGCCCACATTTCATGCGGAAAAAATGGGTTGGGTGTCAAATGGGCGGGTTGAATATGGGTTAACCCATATTATATAAGTATAATATTTTTTTCAAGTGCAATTTATAATTTTTTTTTGCTCAAATTATTTAGTGACACAATCTTAACTTGAATAATATATACTTTTCTTCGTTAAATAAACTTAAGTTAGTCTTCTACAAAAAATATGACAATTTCTATTTTAGGAAGAAAATAGGTTTAATGCACTTGAGCAATAATCATTAATAACAAACAACTTTGTGCATTTTTCACCTTATTCATATATTGTCTCCAATCAAAAAACATAATAATAATAATAATAATAATAATAATAATAATAATAATAATAATAATAATAATAATAAAGGGAAAAAGAGCAAAGACACAAATTCTTAAGGTGTGATTGGTTCCATAGAAAATGCTCTCCAGGAAAATGAGTGATTATCACTTATTGTTTCTCGTTTGGTTGATGAGAGAAAAAAAATTTTAGTACTTGGTTAGAGAGTAGAAAATATTTTTTAGGAAAATATTTTTTATGCTACTCTTTTCACCCCCTTCCCCCAAATCCCCATGTTTTCTCGTGACCCCCCCCCCCCCCACGCTCACCAAATACCCAACGTTTTCAAGACTTTATTTTCTTCAAGAATTTAATTATTATTTTAAAAAATCACACAAACCCAAATGAACTAATGTGGTTCTTTACTTTTTCACGCAAGATAATATTGAAATTGTGCTCCATAACTAAAAAGAAAATACTATTTTTTTGGTTGAAAAAGAAAGTACTCTTTCTACAATATGGAAAGAAAGTACTCATTTTGTTGAAATGAAAGAAAATACATTTTGTACATCATGAAAAGAAAATACTCATTTTTTATAATAAAAGAAAATACTTTTCTATATTATGTTGTTGAAATGAAAGAAAATATTTTTTCAACATCATGAAAAGAAAGTTTTTTTTGTTGAAATGAAAGAGAATACTTGTTTGACATCATGAAAAGATGATACTCATTTTGATTAAACAAAAAAGAAAGTACTCTATCTACAACATAAAAAGAAAGTACTCTTAATATTTCTATTAAGGGTGGGGGTGGATGTCGGTGGGGGTGGGTGGAAATGTTACATTTCGCGTTTTCGTACGTTAAAGTTTCGTCGTATGTTACTCGACGTAGGCTCGGGAATGAGATTATTTTTGAGATTATAAGTATTTATGCTATTTATAGCAGGTGATGAGTAAGTGTAGTGAAGGTTAGAGAGGAAACAAATCAAAGAAATTGAGTTTCCTTGAATCTTGTCAATTTGGGATAAAATACGGTCCAAGCTATAATACCCGGTATTTATGGACTAGTGCCATACAAGGTATCATATGACCATGATAGTAAGATGTATAAAGTATGTTAAAAGTGATTAGTATTTTAAGTAAATTAAGATATTAGCTAATTCTGTTGGTGATTGGTTAATTATTGATTTGAGTGGGTAATTAACAAATCAATTGGAAATTGGTGGATAATTATTTGGTGGAAACATCACTCCAACGTGGCGGCAAGGGGTTTATTTTCTAAGGCCAAACAATGACTCTTTGGCTATGTGTCTAGGTAGCATATTTAGGGGTTTTTGGCAAAATAATCCATATCAAGTGGGACCCACAACCACTAAGATAAGAGACCTCCCTAATTCATTAAAGGGAGATGGATATATCTGCAAAGTAACGGATGAAAGCTACAATATAATTCATACGAAACTACATAATGTAATAACAACGTGACTTGCAATTCTAACGGAGCCCTGTATAACCTTTCTCGAGAATATCATACGGATTTTTCCCTACTTCGATATCGCCGTTACGTGTTTTGTCGTGATTGATGTGTGTTAGAGGGATTGTCAAGAGAATCGGCTCAGGTATGTTAAGGCTATCCCTTCTTTCCTTTTGGATAGATCCATAAGATACAAACAAAACGAGCAAACACGCAACTTTAACAAATGAATCTATTCTTAGAAGCACTAGTGATGCCTATGTTCTTGATTCCCCATCTATCCTATTATTTTATCATCTGTTCATGGGTCTCAGAAAAATATGTAGTTGATAAAGGTTTATCCGAAGGCATATTGATCTTATGACATTCCGAGAGATCTTATTAACCTACTTCTTATAAATTGCTTTCGTTTATACATGTACATTGACCCATGACTAGATGGCGTTATATACGCATATATTATATGTATATGGGGTATGGGGAAAACTTACCGCATTTTATATGCACCACCACCTGATCAGTTGGTATATGTTGATGATTTCGCCCACTGAGACCGAGAGGATATGATAGGATGCCCTCAGAGGCTTGATGATGTTGTGTACACATATACTTATGCATGATACGACCTTTATATGCACATGCATGATTTATAAAATTTCAGGATTCACAAAGTTATTTAGACTTACAAGCGGATTCCTTTACTCCATTTTTTTATGTCTTTTATGTACTGATTTTCATGCCTTACATACTCGGTACATTATTCGTACTGACGCCCCTATTTCCTGAGGCCTGCGTTTCATGCCCGTAGGTGTAGGTAGACAGGCTGACGGCCCCCCTTCTTAGGATCCTTGACCAGCAAGAGTTGGTGTGCTCCATTTTGGTACGATATGTTTGTATACATATATGGGTATCACGAGGCCCAGTTTCGTCCTTTGTACAACTGTACACTCTACTAGAGGTCTGTAGATAGTCATGTATAGTTGGATAGTATGTAGCCTTGTCGGCTTCTAGTTTTGGATATTTAGTTGTCTATAGTGGCCTTGTCAGTGCGCCCTATCGTATTCCTGTCACGACCCAAGTTCTCCCTCCGTGAACTGTCGTGACGGCACCTAGACTATGTAAGCCTAACAAATTGCGGAAAAAGGAAATAAAACACAAAACTAACAAGTTACGGGTAAAAACAAAATAAAAGAGTTTAAGAATGTCGCTTGGCATATACAATAACACACTCTCAAACTGAATCAAAAACTCTCAAAACCCGGAATCTCATAAAATCACAAGCTAAAGAAAACTACATAGTGTTCTAACTCCAGAATGTCTAATCAAAAGTAAATACAGGAAGTTTAAAGCTAAATGGAAGAATAGAGAGGGACTTCTAGGTCTGCGGACGCGAAAGATATACCTCAAAGTCTCTGATATCGCCCGCCACACTAATAGAACGGCTGAGCAGAAGAACCTGGATCTGCACACGAAAAACATGTGCAGGAAAGGGCATAAGTACACCACAGCGGTACCCAATAAGTGCCGAGCCTAACCTTGATCGAGTAGTGACGAGGAAGGTCAGGGCCCTACTGGTTATATATATATATATATATATATATATAACAAAGTAAAATAACGTAAAATGAGACAGTATAATTAAAGATGCTAACAGTCAATAAGGATGAAATCACAGGAAGAAACAACTCAATACACAAAGATAACAACAGGGGGTCTCCCAAGATAACGTCCCATAGCCCAAAACATAAATGTGCAGGGGATCTCCCGGAATAATGATCCGTAGTCCCAAACATTAATATCCAGTACAAGGGGATCTCCCGGGAGATCCCCCTGTATGTTTACTTTGGATTACGGATCGGTCTTTCGGGAGATCCCCCTGCACATTAATATTTGGGACTATGGCACGATATCCAGGGAGATCCCCCTGTACTGGATATTTATGTTTGGGACTATGGATCGGTATTCCGGGAGATCCCCTGCACATTTATGTTTGGGGCTACGGGACGTTATCCTGGGAGACCCCTTGTTGTTATCTCTGTGTATTGAGTTGTTTCTTCCTGTCATCCTTATTGACTGTTAGCATCTTTAATTATACTGTCTCATTTTACGTTATTTTACTTTGTTATATATATATATATATATATATATATAACCAGTAGGGCCCTGACCTTC